>NC_142649.1:163040000-163207500 GCF_055504915.1 Nelumbo nucifera
AGCTGTAGCAGCATACCATGATTATGAGATTAGGCAGATGGATGTCAAAACTGCATTCCTGAATGGAGATCTTACTGAAGATATCTATATGTAGCAGCCGCAAGGCTTCATTGCTGTAGGTCAGGAAAACATGGTATGTAAACTTAATAGATCCATTTATGGACTTAAGCAAACTTCTAGAAGTTGGAACATCCGTTTTGACTCTGCTGTCAAATCGTTTGACTTCGAGCCGAATCCGGATGAACCCTATGTCTACAGGAAGTACAGTGGGGATAAGGTTACCTTCTTGGTTCTGTATGTAGATGACATTCTACTCATTGGGAATGATGTGGGAATGTTAACTACGGAGAAAGTATGGCTTTCGCAGCATTCTCCATGAAAGATCTTGGAGAAGCCTCCTATATACTGGGTCTTCGACTCTATAGATAAAGATTGAAGCGGATAATAGGATTATCCCAATCTGCTTACATTGACAAAATAGTCAAAAGATACAGCATGGAAAACTCCAAGAAAGGAAATGTTCCTTTTAGGCACGGAGTCACTCTCTCCACGGAGTCACTCTCTCCAGGAAGATGTCTCCCAAGACTTCTGAGCAGATTGATGGCATGAAAGACGTTCCCTATGCCATTGCCGTAGGGAGCATCATGTATGCCATGCTGTGCACTCGTCCTGACATTGCTCAGGCAGTGAGTGTAGTAAGCAGATTTCAGGCCAACCCAGGGCAGGAGCATTGGACTGCTGTGAAAAACATACTTAAGTACCTTCGAAGGACAAAAGTGTTTTCTCTGGTGTTCGACGGTAGCTCACTACAGATCTAGGGGTTTACAGATGCCGATTTCCAGTCAGACCCAGATGATAGAAAGTCTTCATCTGGATATGTTTTCACGATAGGATCGTGTGCTATTTGCTGGAAAAGCAGCAAACAGGGGTCCACTGCAGACTCCACGACCGAGGCCGAATACATTGCCGCAAGTGAGGCTGCCAAAGAAGCTGTGTGGATGAAGAAGTTCGTTCAGGAGTTGGGAGTTGTTCCGTCCAGCACATCACCCATCCCATTGTTGTGTGACAACAATGGAGCCATTGCTCAGGCTAAGGAGCCACGAGCCCACTCGAAGTCGAAGCACATCGAGAGGAAGTACCACGTACTGCGGGAGATTGTTGGTAGAGGGGACGTCCTGATTCAGAAGGTAGCGTCAGCGGAAAATGTGGCAGACCCATTGACAAAGCCACTATCACAGAAAGTGTTTGAGAAACACGTGGAAAGCATGGGACTCCGGAAAATGTGGCAGACCCATTGACAAACCCTGATGGGTTTCAGGGGGTACACTGTCTTCAGCAGTGCATTCGGCCAGGCCTTGTAACAAAGGCTGGGCTGAACCCATGTGGCTGATGTGTAGATCAATGCTTGGGTCCCACACCATACAAGGAAGCCCAACTGGGCAACAATTTGGAAGGATTTTGAGTACATAACCTTAATGGGCCTTAAGCCCATTTCGAATTGGGCTGATTTGATCAGTCATTTAAAGGGGGCGAATTCTGAAGTGGGTCAGCTAAAAGGATTGGGCTTAGACCCTATCCACTCAGAGAGTCCAAGATCTAAATAAGATTTAGATCTGGAAACCTCCTAATTAGATTAGGAGACAGCTGATCTGATTTGCAGATAAGATAAGGATTATCCCTTATCACTAAGGGACTTCTAACCCAAATATGATTTGGATTAGCAGCTCCTAATCTGATTAGGAGCTGATCCCTTATCACTAAGGGACTTCATACCCTGGCGGCTGAGACAGGCCACCCTAACCGACTTGGTGGCACATCAGTGTCAACCTTATCAGGATAGGTTTCCCCAGACCGACCCACAGGCTATGAACATTCTAAACTAACACGAGTCTCATTAGGTGTCCAATTTAGCGGTATTGCACAGAAACATACCAAGGGAACATGAATCAAATATGTACTTTTACTCATTTACAATAAACTCATAATGTACATCATTTTGATTGAAGCTAAAGGCATACAAAACTGTCCAACAGCTTCTACTTGCACTTAGGTCCAATCAGGTACAAACCGGAGTCCCATGCTTTCCACGTGTTTCTCAAACAATTTCTGTGATAGTGGCATCGTCAATGGGTCTACTACATTTTCCGCTGACGCTACCTTCGGAATCAGGACATCCCCTCTACCAACAATCTCCCACAGTACGTGGTACTTCCTCTCGATGTGCTTTGACTTCGAGTGGGCTCATGGCTCCTTAGACTGAGCAATGGCTCCATTGTTGTCACACAACAATAGGATGGGTGATGTGCTGAACGGAACTACTCCCACTCGTGAACGAATTTCTTCATCGACACGGCTTCTTTGGCAGCCTCACTTGCGGCAATGTACTCGGCCTCGGTCATGGAGTCTACAGTGGACCCCTGTTTGTTGCTTTTCTAGCAAATAGCACACGATCCTATCGTGAAAACATATCCAGTTGTAGACTTTCTATCTTCTGGATCCGACTGGAAATCGGCATCATTATACCCTTGGATCTGTAGTGAGCTACCATCGAATACCAAACAAAACTCTTTTGTCTTTCGAAGGTACCAAAGTATATTTTTCACAGCAGTCTAGTGCTCCTACCCTTGGTTGACCTGAAATCTGCTTACCACACTCACTGCTTGAGCAATGTCAGGACGAGTGCACAGCATGGCATACATGATGCTCCCGACGGAAGAGGCATAGGGAACGTCTTTCATGCCCTCAATCTCCTTAGAGGTCTTGGGACATCTTCTTGGAGAGCGTGACTTCGTGCCAGAAAGGAACATTTCCTTTCTTGGAGTTCTCCATGCTGTATCTTTTGACTATTTTGTCAATTTAAGCAGATTGGGACAATCCTATTATCTGCTTCGATCTATCTCTATAGAGTCGAAGACCTAGTGTATAGGAGGCTTTTGCAAGATCTTTCATGGAGAATTGCTGTGAAAGCCATACTTTCACCGTAGTTAACATTCCTACATCATTCCCAATGAGCAGAATGTCATCTACATACAGAACCAAGAAGGTAACCTTATCCCCACTGTACTTCCTGTAAACACAGGGTTCATTTGGATTCTGCTTGAAGTCAAACGATTTGACAACAAAGTCAAAACGGATGTTCCAACTCCTAGAAACTTGCTTAAGTCCATAAATGGATCTATTAAGTTTACATACCATGTTTTCCTAACCAGCAGCAATGAAGCCTTGCGACTGCTGCATGTAGATATATTCAGAAAGATCTCCATTCAGGAATGCAGTTTTGACATCCATTTTCCAAATCTCATAATCATGGTATGCTGCTACAGCTAGCAGAATCCTAATGGATTTAAGCATGGCCATAGGCGAAAAGGTTTCCTCATAATCGAGGCCCTCTTTCTGAGTGTACCCTTTCGCCACTAGACGAGCTTTGAAGGTCTCGACTCTACCATCAGGGCCCTTCTTCCTCTTGTAAATCCATTTGCAACCGATTGCTTTTACCCCAGAGGGCGGATTTATTAGAGTCCAGACTCCATTGGTCTCCATTGAGTCCAATTCAGCTCTCATGGCCTCCACCCAATTCATGGAATCTATGTCCAACATAGCTTCCGCATAAGTCACGTGATCCTCCTCACTAGTGAAGTTTTCCACCAGGCAACTATCCTGGTCATAACTATAACGGACTGGTGGCCTAGATACCCGAGTGGATCTTCTAGGTTGGTCACTACCTGGAACTTGTAGGACATCTCCCACTGCTCCTGAGCTCTCCTCATCAAGAACTATTTCCTGACGATGGGTGTCTAGGATGTAATCGGTCTCCAAGAATTGTGCATTTCGGCTGTAGACACCTTCTACTCACTTGGGTCATAGAATAGGTAACCCACAGAGCCTTTTGGGTAGCCTACAAATAGGCAACGGCTGATCTTGGATTCCAACTTGTCTGCACTCATTCTTTTAACGTGTGCTGGACAACCCCAAATGTTCAAGTGTCTTACACTTGGTTTCTTTCCGGTCCAAAGTTCATATGGAGCGTTCGGAACCGATTTGGTTGGAACCCGATTCAGCACGTAAATCGCAGTCTCTAATGCGTATCTCCAAAAGGATGTAGGTAACTCTGAGTGTATGAGAAGCGACCGGACCATATCTAATAAGGTCCTATTCCTCCTCTCTGAAACACCGTTAAGTTGTGGCATAGCAGGAGGAGCCCATTGTGATATTATCCCATTGTCCTTTAAGTAGTCTGTGAATTCGTTAGAGAGATACTCGCCACCTCGATCTGATCGAAGGGCTTTAATTCTCTCCCTAACTGTTTCTCGACCTTTTGTCTACACTCTTTGAACTTTTCAAAGGATTCAGACTTGTGTCTCATTAGGTACACGTAACCATATCATGAGAAATCATCTGTAAAGGTGATGAAATACACGTGTTGATTCCATGTCCTAACACTCAGGGGACCATATACATCAGTATATATAAGGTCAAGTGTGCCTGTACATCTTTTAGGCTTATCGTTAAATGGTCGTTTCGTCATCTTACCTTGTAGGCAAGGCTCACAAGTGGAAAGATCTTCTACAGATAGAAAATCCAAAGGACCTTCCTTTAAAAACCTTGTGATTCGGTCAACACCGATGTGGCCAAGTCGGTAATGCCACAGACACGTGGGATTAACTGTATCACAAACTCTTTTCTTGGGGATTTCAGCCGACGTAGTTTCGGTTATGTTAGTTTCTAGAGAATGATGCAGAACATAGAGACCGTTCTCTAGTTCCTCATATGCGATGAATCTGTTATTTCTTTTAATAGTAATCGTATTACTAAAGAAGACAGAATAACAATCCGCACACAGTTTTGAGACAGAAATCAAATTTATCCTTAAATTTTGTACATAAAGACAATCTTTCAGTACAATGATTTCTTCTCTAAAAATTAACTCCATGGTTCCTATGGCCGTAGCTGCAACAGTTGCAGAAGTCCCCAAGTAGAGCATAACTTCTCCTTCACTCAGCCTTCTGCTTACCTTGAACCCCTGCAGTGAAGTACATGAGTTGAAGCCCCGAAGTCAATACACCAGGACGCAGAAGCTACCAATAAATTGGTTTCGATAACACAAGATTCGAAATTACTTTTCTTGGATTCTAGGTAGGCAGGACAATTCCTTTTCTAGTGGCCGGTCTTCTTGCAGAAGTGACAGGCATCTGATGCTTTGTCTTTCTTCTGCTTCTTGGGTTTGGCAGCCTTCTTCTAGGGCTTTCTCTTTGCCTTCCTTTTCTTGCCCGATTTGTCGGGTTCAACAAGCTTGGCAATGGGCTCATCCTTTTTAATCAATTCTTCGGCCCTCTGCAACATATTGTTGAGTTCCTGCAAGCTGACATTTAGCTTGTTCATGTTGTAATTCTTGATGAATGGATTAAAGGATGGAGGCAAAGAGTTGAGAATAGCATCGATCTGTGTTACTGGATCTAGCCCGGATCCAAGAGCCTCCAGTTCGTTGATATAACCCATCATCCGAAGACAATGGTCGTGAACTTGTTGGCCCTTGGACATCTGCGCGGTCATGAACTGTTTCAAGACCTTCGTACATTGTCTTGAGACTGTCCAATATGTCCTTGGCAAGTTTGATCTGATCGAACAACCTCTGTATTGGGTTGTCCAAGGAGGCAATGATATAGCAGCGGGAAAGGGAGTTTTTCTCCTCCCATTCTTGGTATTCTCTTCTCTGGGCCTCAGAAGCCCTATCTCCCAGACGATCCGGGGCAGGATTCTTGGCTACCTTATCCAATATTTCAGAGGTTAAGACCAACATAAGGTTCCTGTACCAGTCGGCAGAGTTTGGGCCCTTCAGCTTGTTGTCATCAAGCAGCTTTGCAAATCGTCCATTTGACATTTTCTGATAAAAGAGCAAATATCAGTCACAACCTAATTTGATTCATGTTCATTACATAGATATGGATTTTAATCTACGTTCCATTCCCATTTATTCATCTCTGAGATTTCCCTCCTTTCTAAGTGACGGAGACTATGTGTTGTCTCTGAAAATGTGGGAAATCACATAGGGTGTATAGAGCCAATTGTTTTAGCTACATAACCCCACCACCTTTCTGTGAAAGATCATATCCACTCATCATATGAGTTTTCCCTTTGGCCTTTGTCAAACAAGGTTCAGAGCCGTTTTTAGGTAAACCTTTCTGTCCAGTGAGTGCTTACCCATCATATTCGTGAACACCAAGGTACCGTGAGAGAGTTCCCATTTTCTGGTGAAGCCCCTCCCACATCGGTCTATGAAGCCCCTATCATCTTATGAAACACTCAGACAAGCCCAACAGCAAATGGGTAGCCCATTTTCTAGTGCGTTTCCCCATTTCTGAAGGACCCATCCTCATGCTAATGATGGATGGCCTTTAGAGAGTTCATCATATGAATCTCCCTATCACATGCACTCATATTAGCTAGAGGGAAAAGTCAATTATGCCCTAATTTGATCTAGGTCAAACCACAATGACTCTCAGTGACTTTCATAAAGCCAGATTTTGGTGGGCCCAAATCGGCTAGGGTCTCGCACATAACCTCTCCACGAGGTGTGGAGCCCACCCCTGAGGGAGGTCAACCAATGACCAAAAGGAACACCATGGCAATGACGTGCATTCAGCCATGGTGTGGACAAGAGCCACTGTCGATTGAGCATGGGCCAAGCACTTATGGCCCATGTACGTAGCACATCACACATCCATACATCACATGCAAGGACAAATTGATCCAATCAATTAATTATCTGTAAAGCCCATTTGAAGCCCATATTTAATCCATAATATTAACCATTAATATTATCCAGGTATATGGGCCGAATCAGGGTTGATGGGTTCGGCCCATATAGCTTTATCCGCAGAGTGGGCTTTTAGCAGTTTTAACAACTTAAAATTGGACCTTTACAGGTTGGGCCGAATTAAGCATTTAATTAACCTGAAGGGATGAGAGATCCCTCCTATGGATGCCCAAAGATTGCGGAATAAGGGGCGAATTTCAAAAATTTTATCTCTCCCTTCAACTGGGAATCGTATTCCCTATTTAGAAAATCATATTTTCAAGGATCAATCTTGAACCATAAACTGAACCAGATCTGAACCAAAAGGAGTGGGAGAGGATTATACCGGATACGAAGAAATACTATCTCCCAATGGAGGTGTTCACGCCCAAGGAAGGATCCAAAATCTGCTCCCACTGAAGATGGCGCAGTGTAGGGTGGAGCAGAATCAGCAACGTTCTTCAAAAGAACTTGATCCTTCGTAAGGATCAACTGGACGACTTGAGTACAACTCCAACCAATCCTTTCACAAAAGATTGAAATCAAGATCCAATTTTGATTGCTCCCAAGAACTGGAGATCGAACTGAAGGAATGGCAATGGCAGGAAGGTGGCGGCAGGAGAGAATTCACAGTATGCAGGAAATCTCTCAATCTCTCTTTCTTTAAGAGAAGAATGCTGTTGATGATGTAAAAGGCTGCCACCCCCTTCCCCTTTTATAATCTCAAAGGGATCAGCTCCTAATGAGATTAGGAGTTGCTAATCCAAATCATATTTGGGTTAGAAGTCCCTTAGTGATAAGGGATAATCCTTATCTTATCTGCAAATCAGATCAGCTGTCTCCTAATCTAATTAGGAGGTTTCCAGATCTAAATCTTATTTAGATCTTGGACTCTCTGAGTGGATAGGGTCTAAGCCCAATCCTTTTAGCTGACCCACTTCAGAATTCGCCCCCTTTAAATGACTGATCAAATCAGCCCAGTTCGAAATGGGCTTAAGGCCCATTAAGGTTATGTACTCAAAAACCTTCCAAATTGCTGCCCAGTTGGGCTTCCTTGTATGGTGTGGGACCCAAGCATTGATCTACACATCAGCCACATGGGTTCAGCCCAGCCTTTGTTACAAGGCCTGGCCGAATGCACTGCTGAAGACAGTGTACCCCCTGAAACCCATCAAATGAGCTCTATGGGCCCAACACTTACACTAAGTGGTCCCTGGGCCAAGCCACCTTGTAACACCCAGGGACTATGGGCAGATGCAAGATTAGCCCATCAGGCATTATCCTCAATGGTCTTACACTTAACCTCTCAGCCCATAATGATCATACACTGCCCGACAAGAGAGGACCTCTCCCTCGGCTGCAAGGAACAGTGTTGCACTCTCCACTTATATGGATCCCGGGAATTAAAACCTTCTTGCAAACAATTTAGAAACCATACATATATACTTTTATATCTTATATAAAATATATTTTGCAAAACAAATCTCAACGGTTGAAATCGGCTGCCGGCAGTCTTGGTTTCCATCAGTGAGAGTGCATCCCCGATCATTACCTTTGTCCGACAAAGGGGCTGATCCTGTCACTATGATCACCCACTCAAATGAATTCTCAGACTGTCCCAACATACCCAGGTTTTGACCCCCGCTAAGGATCTCACTGATTGGTACATCAAAGACAGCCCAATCCGACACATAGTATAGTATCATAATCGAGTCTAGGGGTCGGGTGTAACTTTCCAGTTTTGCCCATCAATCTCCAAGGTCCAGGGCAATACTGGAAATCTGGTCCAGTTCAAAGATTCAATTAATCCTACACTGTATGTGCCTAGGGTCTCACCCTAGCAGCTGAGACAAGCCACCCCAACCGACTTGGTGGCACTACAGTGTCAGCCTTGTCAGGATAGGTCTCCCTAGACCGACCCACTAGCTGTGAACATTCTAAACTAACACGAGTCTCATTAAGTGTCCGGTTTAAGGGTATTACACAGAAACATACCAAGGGAACATGAATCAAATATGTATCTTTATTCATTTACAATAAACTCATAAAGTACATCATTCTGATTGAAGCTAAGGGCATACGAAACTGTCTAACATCGGATTGGGCTATCTTTGATGTACCAATTGAAAGAATGGTAGGATCCATCTAATGGACGCCATAAAGGTTGCGAAATGGGTGGGCGAATTTCAGAAATTTTCCTACCTTCTCCCAACTGGGAATCATATTCCCTGAATTTAGAATACAATATTCAAGGATCCTACTTGAACCATAATCAAACCAGATCTGTACCAAAAGATAAATGGGAGGAATATACCTGATCTGGAGAAGCAGTATCTCCCAAAGTTGGTGTTCACGCCCAAAGAATGCACCGAGATCCGTTCCTGCTGAAGATGGCACAGTTGTGGATGGAACAGAACCAGCAGGGTGCGTCCTACACACAGGATCCTTCGCAAGAATCCTCTGGAAACACTAAACACTGAGTCTTTTTCAGTCTTTCTTGTAAGACTGATGTCAAGAACAGATTTCTTGACTTCCTATTTCTGCAAAGATCGAATCTTGCAAAGGTAGATGGCGGCGGCAGGAGGAGAACTCCAAGGGCGTAAAAGGTTGAACTTCTTTTTCTTCTTTCTCTGGAGTATGAATGAGATCCAATCTCAATTCGCAGGAGGTATCCCTTGTCTTTCAAAGGTGGTTCGAAATCTGATGTTTTTCTCTTAGGGTTTCTCCTCCTTTCTTCTTGATTAAGAAACCTCCTAATTAGGAGTTATCCCAATCCAAATCAGTATTTGGATAGGGGATTATCTTAATCCTATTTGCAGATAAAGTTAGCTTACTCCTGATCTTATCAGGAGGTTACCAGATTCAAATCTAATTTGAATTTGGTCTCCCAGAGTGGATAAGGTTAAAAGTCCAATCCTTTTCACTAACATTAATCTCTGATTCGCCCCATATTTGGGTGATCATATCAGCCCAGTTCGAAATGGGCTTTTGGCCCATTAAGTGTACAGTGTTTAACCAGTTTCCAATCTGTTGCCCAGTTGGACTTCTTTGTATGGCGTGGGACCCAAGCATTGATCTAAACACCAGCCACATGGGTTCGGCCCAGCCTTTAGTACAAGGCCCAGCCGAATTCATTGAAAAACTCAATAAACCCCTAAGCCCATCATATGGACCCTATGGGCCCAACACTTACATTAAGTGGTCCCTGGGCCAAGCCATCTTATTAAAACCTAGGGACTGTGGGCAGGTGCAAGATTAGCCCATCAGGTATTATCCTAAATGGTCTTACACTTAACCTCTCAGCCCTTAATGATCAAGCACTGCCCGACAAGAGAGGACCTCTCCCTTGGCTGCAAGGAACAGTGCCGCACTCTCTACTCACATGGATCCCAGGAATTAAAACCATTTGCAAACATTTTGAAACCGTATATATATATATAAATATATCTTAATTTTGCAAAACAAAATTCCAACGATTGAAATCAACTGCTGGCAGTTTGGTTTCCATCAGAGAGAGTGCATTCCCGATCATTATCCTTTGTCCGACAAAGGGGCTGATCCTGTCACTATGATCACCCACTTGGATGAATTCTCAGACTGTCCCAACATACCCCGGTTTTGATCCCCGCTAAGGATCTCACTGATTGGCATATCAAAGACAGCCTGATCTGACACCTAGTGAAGTGTCATAATCGAGTCTAGGGGTCAGGTGTAACTTTCCAGTTTTGCCCATCTGTCTCCAAGGTCCAGGCCAATACTGGAAATCTGGTCCGGTTCAAGGATTCAAGTAATCCCATACTGCATGTGCCTCGGGTCTTACCCTAGTGGCCGAGGCAGGCCATCCCAACACTTGGTGGCACACTAGTATCAGCCTTGGTAGGATAAATCTCCCCAGACTTATCCAATGGCTGTGAACATTTAAAACTAACACGAGTCTCTATAAGTGTCCAGTTTTAGGGTCTTACACAGAATTATACCAAACAACATGAATCAAACATGTACTTTATTTATTTCCACTAAATAACAAAAGTACATCAAATCGGATTGAAGCTAAGGGCATACAAAAATTGTCTAAAACCAATCAATGAGATCCTTAGCGGGGGTCAAAACCTGGGTATGTTGGGACAGTTTGAGAATTCATCTGAGTGGGTGATCATCGTGATAGAATCAGCCCCTTTGTCGGACAAAGGTAATGATCGGGGTTGCACTCTCTCTGCTGGAAACCAAGACTACCGGCAGTCGATTTCAATCATTGAGATTTGTTTTGCAAAATATATTTTATATGAGATATAAAAGTATATATATTATGGTTTCTAAAATGTTTGCAAAAGGTTTTAATTCCCGGGTTCCATATAAGCAGAGAGTGCAACACTGTTCCTTGTAGCCGAGGGAGAGGTCCTCTCTCGTCGGGCAGTGTTTGATCATTATGGGCTGAGAGGTTGAGTGTAAGACCATAGAGGGTAATACCTGATGGGCTAATCTTGCATCTGCCCACAGTCCCTGGGTGTTACAAGGTGGCTTGGCCCAGAGACCACTTAGGGTAAGTGTTGGGCCCATAGAGCCCATTTGATGGGTTTCAGGGTGTGCATTGTCCATAACAATGTATTCGGCCAGGCCTTGTAACAGATGATGGGCTGAACCCATGTGGCTGATGTGTAGATCAATGCTTGGGTCCCACGCCATACAAGGAAGCCCAACTAAGCAACAGTTAGAAAGGCTAATTGAGCACATAACTTTATTGGACCTAAAGCCCATTTCAAACTGGGCTGTTTTAATTAGTAAAATATGGGGCAAATTCTAGGATGGATTAGCAGATAGGATTGGGTCTTAACCCTATCCACTCAGAGAGTCCAGATCTGAATGTGATTTAGATCTGGAAACCTCCTAATGGGATTAGGAGAAGGCTGATCTAATCTACAGATAAGATAAGGGTTTATCCTTATCACGTAAAGGGATGTCTGATCCAAATATGATTTGGATCAGCAACTCCTAATGGGATTGGGAGCTGATCCTTTAGGGTAACAAAGGAAGGAGGGGTGGCAGCCTTTAGAGAATCACAAGATCATCATATCACTGCTAATCTTTATAGCTGAAATCATAGAAGAGTATTCAGCATACCCTGCGAAAATACTCTCTTGCCGCCTCCTTCCTGTCGCCGCCGCACCTACCAGTTCGACCTCCTCTTCAGTGGGAGAAATCAAGATTTGATCTTGATATCAGTTCCTTGTGAAAGGACTGATAGGAAGCTGTGCTCACGTGCCATCCTGCTGTTTCTTGCGAAGGAACAGGTTTTTGGAGAAGAACACTGCTGATTCAGCTCCATCCTACATTGTGCCATATTCAGTGGGAGTAGTATTTGGATCCTTCCTTGGGTGTGAACACCTCCATTGGGAGATATTATTTTTCTGTATCAGGTATAATCCTTTCCTACTACTTTTGTTCAGATCTGGTTCAGTTTGTGGTTCAAGATTGATTTTTGAAAATATGATTTTCTAAAAAGGGAATGCGATTACCAGTTGAAAGGGAGAGAAATTTTTGAAATTCACCCACCTTATTCCGCAAGATTTGGGTGTCCATACGATGGATCTCTCATCCCTTCAGGGCCAACCCCCGAAATATCTCAGGGGAGAGAGGCATGGCTCAGGATGGCCCACAGGCCGACACGACCCGGCTTACACTTTGCACGGGCCATGCCATACCGGTCCAGCGTGGCCCGTTTTTCACTTCTACCCGACCTGAGCATATATATTATTAAATACATATACACGCATATAATATTTAAATAAAAGATGTTTAAAATGGTCATTTCAACAGGGTTTCATTCAAAACCCTACTAAAAATAAAAGGTGTGGGGAAAATAGTATATCTATACACTCCTCTAGATACATTTGGGTGCATGTTTCCATATACTTTAAACCATACCTTTTTTTATCAAGTCAAAAGAAAGCCGTGCTCATACGCTTATAGGACTTGTTATATAGACATCACTCTACATCCATCCAAACCTTATAGGTTTTGATAAATAGTTACTATTAAGGATGGGTTAGGTATATATACATGGTTCAAAGTATTGGTACAATATGCCCTGTATCGAACTTATCGTATCGTATCGTATCTGTTAGACAGTTTTGTATGCCCTTAGCTTCAATCAGAATGATGTACTTTATGAGTTTATTGTAAATGAATAAAGATACATATTTGATTCATGTTCCCTTGGTATGTTTCTGTGTAATACCCTTAAACTGGACACTTAATGAGACTCGTGTTAGTTTAGAATGTTCACAGTCGGTGGGTCGGTTTGGGGAGACCTATCCTAACAAGGCTGACACTGTGGTGCCACCAAGTCAGTTGGGGTGGCCTGTCACAGCTGCCAGGGTGAGACCCTAGGCACATACAGTGTAGGATTAATTGAATCTTTGAACTGGACCAGATTTCCAGTATTGCCCTGGACCTTGGAGATTGATGGGTAAAACTGGAAAGTTACACTCGACCCCTAGACTCGATTATGATACTGCACTAGGTGTCGGATTGGGCTATCTTTGATGTACCAATCAGTGAGATCCTTAGCGGGGGTCAAAACCTGGGTATGTTGGGACTGTCCGAGAATTCATCTGAGTGGGTGATCATAGTGACAGGATCAGCCCCTTTGTCAGACAAAGGTAATGATCGGGGATGCACTCTCACTGATGGAAACCAAGACTGCCGGCAGCCGATTTCAACCGTTGAGATTTGTTTTGCAAAATATATTTTATATAAGATATAAAAGAATATATATGGTTTCTAAAATGTTTGCAAGAAGGTTTTAATTCCCGGGATCCATATGAGTGGAGAGTGCAACACTGTTCCTTGCAGCCGAGGGAGAGGTCCTCTCTTGTCGGGCAATGTATGATCATTATAGGCTGAGAGGTTAAGTGTAAGACCATTGAGGATAATACCTGATGGGCTAATCTTGCATCTGCCCACAGTCCCTGGGTGTTACAAGGTGGCTTGGCCCAGGGACCTCTTAGGGTAAGTGTTGGGCCCGTAGAGCCCATTTGATGGGTTTCAGGGGGTGCACTGTCTTTAACAGTGTATTCGGCCAGGCCTTGTAACAAAGGCTGGGCCGAACCCATGTGGCTGATGTGTAGATCAATGCTTGGGTCCCATGCCATACAAGGAAGCCCAACTGGGCAGCAGTTAAGAGGGTTAAGTGAGCACATAAGCTTAATGGGCCTAAAGCCCATTTCGAACTGGGCTGTTTATTTAGTTAATAAAGGGGCAAAATCTGAAGTGGATCAGCTAATAGGATTGGGCTTAGACCCTATCCACTTAGAGAGTCCAAGATCTAAATAAGATTTAGATCTGGAAACCTCCTAATCAGATTAGGAGTTGGCTGATCTGATCTCCAGATAAGATAAGGATTATCCCTTATAACTTAAAGGGACTTCTAACCCAAATGTGATTTGGATTAGCAACTCCTAATCTGATTAGGGGCTGATCCCTTTAAGATTATAAAAGAAGAAGGGGGCGGCAGCCTAAAAATATACACACAGATCATCAGGTTTTCTTTAGTGCTGAAATCAAGAAGAGAGAATTCTGCTCCCTACAAATACTCTCTTGCCGCCTCCCTATTCTTGCTGCCCTGTTTGCCAGTTCGATCTCCAGTTGTGGGAGAAGTCAAGATTGGATCTTGACATCAGTCCTTTGAGAAAGGATTGAAAGGAAGCTGTGCTCACGTACCATCTTGCTGATTCTTGCGAAGGACAGAGTTTTTAGAGAAGAACACTGTTGATTCTGCTCCACCTACACTGCGCCATCTTCAGTGGGAGCAGTCTTTGGATCCTTCCTTGGGCGTGAATACCTTCGTTGGGAGATATTACTTCTCCATATCAGGTATAATCCTTCCCACTCCTTTTTGGTTCAGATCGGGTTCAGTTTATGGTTCAAGATTGATCCTTGAAAATATGATTTTCTAAATAGGGAATACGATTCCCAGTTGAAGGGAGAGAAAAATTTTTGAAATTCGCCCCTTATTCCGCAATCTTTGGGCATCCATAGGATGGATCTCTCATCCCTTCAGTGGTATCAGAGCCATGGTTCAAATCTTGAACCAGTTTGTTTCAGATCTGAACCTACGCAAATGGGTAGAAGGTGTTCTACCCGATTTGCGCAGATATGGGTTTTGGGAAATTTTGTTCCCAAAATTAATGGGCGAATAATCTGAAATTAATTTTATATAAATCTGATTATTATTTAGAATTGTTCTTTATGATTTTCTTGATTTATGGGCTGTTCGTACAAGAGGAGATCGAAATCTTGGTTTGCGCAGGGAACCTGCAAGATTTGCAGTTTCTTGCTTTATTTATTACATTTGGTCTGTAAATAATTTTTTTTATTTTTTAGACTCAATGTATAGGTATTCGATCTGTTGTAATTATTAATAGAAATAGGATTTCTATTTATTTTAATTATGGATCGAAGATGGCGGCGCAGAAAGGGAGATTTCGCAGAGAAGAAGATTTCGTAGATGGGAGAATCGCCATCTGCGATTTGTAGTTTGTGAAACTGCATTCTGTGATCTAACCTTTGTTTTGCAGGATGGATTATGCGAACAGCCCTAATTTACTGATTCTTGTTTTTCTTTTATCAGTAATTAATTTCAGATTATTTTCTTGAATTAAAGATTTAATTAAAAATCAAACCCTAGACCCATTCGAACCAAGATTGGTTCAAACTGTTTGGACCAAATCTAGGGTTTAATCAAGGTTAAAAGTCAGCCCTAATTTTCCCACTAATGGGCCTAAGGATTGATATTTAATTAAATGGTTAATTCGGCCCAACCTGTAAAGGCCTAGTTTTAAACAGTTAAAACTGCTAAAAGCCCACCTAACCCTTAAAAGCTATATGGGTTGAACCATTCGGCCCATATACCTAGATAATGTTAATGGTTAATATTATGGATTTAAAATGGGCTTCAAATGGGCTTTACAGATAATTAATTGATTGGATCAATTTATCCCTGCTTGTGATGTATGGATGTATGATGTCCTACGTACATGGGCCATAAGTACTTGGCCCATGCTCAATTGACAGTGGCTCTTTCGCACACCATGGCTGAATGCACATCATTGCCATGGTGTCCCTTTTGGTCATTGGATGACCTCCCTCAGTGGTGGGCCCCACACCTCATCATGAGGTCTCGTGCGGAACCCTAGCCGATTTAGGCCCACAAAAATCTGGCTTTATGAAAGTCAGTGGGAGCCACTTTGGTTTGACCTAAAGATAGAACTAGGGTGTAATTATCTATTCCCTCCAGATGATATGAGTGCATGTGATAGGGAGATTCATATGATGAACTCTCTAAAGGCCTTCCATCATTAGCACGAGGATGGGTCCTTCAGTAATGAGGAAACTGAAAGAATGGTAGGATCCATCTAATGGACACCATAAAGGTTGCGGAATGGGTGGGGCGAATTTCAAAAATTTCCTACCTTCTTCCAACTGGGAATCAAATTCCCTAAATTTAGAATACAATATTCAAGGATCCTACTTGAACCCTAATCAAACCAGATCTGTACCAAAAGACAAATGGGAGGAATATACCTGATCCGGAGAAGCACTATCTCCCAAAGTTGGTGTTCACACCCAAAGAACGCTCCAAGATCCGTTCCTGCTGAAGATGACACAGCTGTGGATGGAATAGAACCAGCAGGGTGCGTCCTACACACAGGATCCTTCACAAGAATCCTCAGGAAGTTCTAAACACTGAATCCTTTTCAGTCTTTCTTGCAAGATTGATCTCAAGAACAGATTTCTTGACTTTCTTTTTCTGCAAAGATCTAATCTTGCAATGGTAGATGGCGGCGGCAGGAGGAGATCTCCAAAAACAAAAAAGCTGAACTATTTTTCTCTTTTTCTGGAGAGTATGAAATCTGATCTCTATTCGCAGGAACCTTTCTTGCGAATTTTCTTGGTTCGAAAAAACAACAGGAGTTATCCTAATCCAAATCAGTATTTGGATAGGGGATACTCTTAATCCTTTCTACAGATAGAGTTAGCTTACTCCTGATCTTATCAGGAGGTTACCAGATTCAAATCTAATTTGAATTTGGTCTCTAAGAGTGGATAAGGCTAAAGGCCCAATCCTTTAAATAACTTCAATCTCAAATTCGCCCCATGGATGGGTGATCATATCAGCCACCTCGAAATGGGCTTTTGGCCCATTAAGTGTTCAGTGTCTAATTACTTTCCAATCTGCGGCCCAGTTGGGCTTCTTTGTATGGCGTGGGACCCAAGCATTGATCTACACACCAGCCACATGGGTTCGGCCCAGCCTTTAAAACAAGGCCCAGCCGAATTCACTGAAAAACTCAATGAACCCCTTGAGTCCATCGAATGGACCCTATGGGCCCAACACTTACATTAAGTGGTCCCTGGGCCAAGCCATCTTATAAAAACCTAGGGACTGTGGGCAGGTGCAAGATTAGCCCATCAGGTATAATCCTAAATGGTCTTACACTTAACCTCTCAGCCCTTAATGATCAAGCACTGCCCGACAAGAGAGGACCTCTTCCCTTGGCTGCAAGGAACAGTGCCGCACTCTCCTCTCACATGGATCCCGGGAATTAAAACCATTTGCAAACATTTTGAAACCGTACATATAATATAAGTATATTAATTTTGCAAAACAAAATTCCAACGATTGAAATCAACTGCCGGCAGTTTGGTTTCCATCAGAGAGAGTGCATTCCCGATCATTATCCTTTGTCTGACAAAGTGGCTGATTCTGTCACTATGACCACCCACTCAGATGAATTCTCAAACTGCCCCAACATACCCAGGTTTTGGTCCCCGCTAAGGATCTCACTGATTGGTATATCAAAGACAGCCTGATTCGACACCTAGTGAAGTGTCATAATCGAGTCTAGGGGTCAGGTGTAACTTTCCAGTTTTGCCCATCTATCTCCAAGGTCCAGGGCAAGATTGGAATTTTGGTCTGGTTCAAGGATTCAAGTAATCCCATACTGCATGTGCCTCGGGTCTTACCCTGGTGGCTGAGACAGGCCATCCCAACACTTGGTGGCACACCAGCATCAGCCTTGTCAGGATAAATTTCCCCAGAATTATCCAACGGCTGTGAACATTTAAAACGAACATGAATCTCTATAAATGTCCAGTTTTAGGGTTTTGCACAGAATTGAACCAAACAACATGAATCTAACATGCACTTTATTTATTTCCACTAAATAACAAAAGTACATCAAATCAGATTGAAGCTAAGGGCATACATAAACTGTCTAACAGAAACGCACCAGAAAATGGGCTATCCATTTGCTGTTGGGCTTGTCTAAGTGTTTGATAAGATGATACGGCCGTCATAGACCGATGTGGGAGGGGCTTCACCAGAAAATGGGAACTCTTTCACGGTACCTTGGCGTTCACGAATATGATGGGTAAGTACTCACTGGACAGAAAGGTTTACCTGAAAACGACTCTGAACCTTGTCTGACAGAGGCCAAAGGGAAAACTCATATGATGAGTGGATATGATCCTTCACAGAAAGGTGATGGGGTTTTGCAGCTGAAACAGTTGGCTTCATGCACCCTATGCGATTTCCCACATTTCCAGAGACAACCCGTAGTCTCCGTCACTGAGAAAGGAGGGAAATCTCAGAGACGAATAAATGGAAATTGATCGTAGATTAAAATCCATTACTATGAAATGAACATGAACCAAATTAGGTTGTGGACTGATGTCTGCTCTTTTATCAGAAAATGGCAAACGGATCATTTGCAAAGCTACTTGATGACAACAAGTTGAAAGGCCCAAACTATGCTGACTGGTACAGGAACCTTATGTTGGTCTTAACCTCTGAGAAATAGGACAAGGTAGCCAAGAATCCTGCCCCGGATCGTCCGGGGGATAGGGCTTCTGAGGCCCGAAGAAGAGAATACCAAGAATGGGAGGAGAAAAACTCCCTTGCTCGCTGCTATATCATTGCCTCCTTAGACAATCCAATTCAGAGGCAGTTCGATCAGATCGAACTTGCTAAGTACGTATTGGACAGTCTTAGGACAATGTACGAAGAGCAGAATCGTTCTACTCGGCAGAAGGTCTTGAAACAGTTCATGACCGCGCAGATGACCAAGGGCGAACAAGTTCACGACCATTGTCTCCGGATGATGGGCTATATCAACGAACTAGAGGCTCTTGGATCCGGGCTGGATCTGGTAACTCAAATCGATGCTATTCTCAACTCTCTGCCTCCATCCTTTAATCCATTCATCATGAACTATAACATGAACAAGCTGAACGTCAGCTTGCAGGAACTCAGCAATATGTTGCAGAGGGCCGAAGAATTGATTAAAAAGGATGAGCCCATTGCCATGCTTGTTGAAACTGAAAAATCGGGCAAGAAAAGGAAGGCGAAGAGAAAGCCCCATAAAAAGGCTGCCAAACCCAAGAAACAGAGGAAGGACAAGGCATCAGATGCCTGTCATTTTTGCAAGAAGACCGGCCACTGGAAAAGGAATTGTCCTGCCTACTTGGAATCCAAGAAAGGTAATTTTGAAACTTGTGTTATAGAAACCAATTTGTTGGTAGCTTCTGTGTCCTGGTGTATTGACTCCGGGGCTTCAACTCATGCGTGTAACTCACTGTAGGGGTTCAAGGTAAGCAGAAGGCTGAGTGAAGGAGAAGTCACACTCTACTTGGGGACTACTGCAACTGTTGCAGCCGCGGCCATAGGAACCGTGGAATTATATTTTAGAGAAGGAATAATTGTACTGAAAGATTGTCTTTATGTACAAAATTTAAGAAGAAATTTGATTTCTGTCTCAAAACTGTGTGCAGATGGGTTATTCTGTCTTCTTTAGTAATACGATTACTATTAAAAGAAATAACAGATTCATCGCATACGGGGAACTGGAGAACGGTCTCTATGTTCTACATCCTTCTCTAGAAACTAACATAACCGAAACTACATCGGTTGAAAACCCCAAGAAGAGAGCCCATGATACAGTTAATCCCACGTGTCTGTGGCATTACCGACTTGGCCATATCGGTGTTGACCGAATCACAAGGTTGGTAAAGGATGGTCCTTTGGATTTTCTAGCTGTAGAAGATCTTCCCACTTGTGAGCCTTGCCTACAAGGCAAGATGACGAAACAGCTATTTAACGGTAAGCCTGAAAGATGTACAGGCACACTTGACCTAATACATACTGATGTATGTGGTCCCCTGAGTGTTAGGACACGAAATCAACACGTGTATTTCATCACCTTCACAGATGATTTTTCACGATATGGTTACGTGTACCTAATGAGATACAAGTCTGAATCCTTTGAAAATTTCAAAGAGTTTAGACAAGAGGTCGAGAAACAGTTAGGGAGAGAAATTAAAGCCCTTCGATCCGATCGAGGTGGCGAATATCTCTCTGACGAATTCAGGGACTACTTAAAGGACAATGGGATAGTATCACAATTAGCTCCTCCTGCTACACCACAACTTAACGGTGTTTCAGAGAGGAGGAATAGGACCTTATTAGATATGGTCCGGTCGCTTCTCATACACTCAGAGTTACCCACATCCTTTTGGGGTTACGCATTAGAGACTGCGATTTACATGCTGAATCGGGTTCCAACTAAATCGGTTCCGAATACTCCATATGAACTTTGGACCGGAAAGAAACCAAGTGTCAGACACTTGAAGATTTGGGGTTGTCCAGCACACGTTAAAAGAACGAGTGCAGACAAGTTGGAATCTAAGACCAGTCGTTGCCTATTTGTAGGCTACCCAAAAGGCTCTGTAGGTTACCTTTTCTATGACCCAAGTGAGCAGAAAGTGTTCTGCAGTCGAATTGCGCCATTCTTGGAAACCGACTATATCCTGGACGCCCATCGTCAGGAAGTTGTTCTTGATGAGGAGAGCTCAGGAGCAGTGGGAGATGTCCCACAAGTTCCAGGTAGTGACCAACTTAGAAGATCCACTCGGGCATCCAGGCCACCAGTCCGTTATGGTTATCACCAGGATAGTTACCTGGTGGAAACCTTGACTAGTGAGGAGGATCCCGTGACTTACGCGGAAGGTATGTTGGACATAGATTCCCAGAAGTGGGTGGAGGTCATGAGGGCAGAGATGGACTCAATGGAGACCAATGGAGTCTGGACTCTAGTAGATCCGCCCTCCGGGGTAAAGGCAATTGGTTGCAAATGGATTTACAAGAGGAAGAAGGGCCCCGATGGTAAAGTTGAGACCTTCAAGGCGCGTCTGGTGGCGAAAGGGTACACTCAGAAAGAGGGCATCGATTATGAGAAAACCTTTTCGCCTATGGCCATGCTTAAATCCATTAGCATCCTGCTAGCTATAGCACCATACCATGATTATGAGATTTGGCAGATGGATGTCAAAACTGCATTCCTGAATGGAGATCTTACTGAAGATATCTATATGTAGCAGCCGCAAGGCTTCATTGCTGCAGGTCCGGAAAACATGGTATGTAAACTTAACAGATCCATTTATGGGCTTATGCAAGCTTCTAGAAGTTGGAACATCCGTTTTAACTCTGCTGTCAAATCGTTTGACTTCGAGCAGAATCCGGATGAACCCTGTGTCTACAGGAAGTACAGTGGGGATAAGGTTACCTTCTTGGTTCTGTATGTAGATGACATTCTACTCATTGGGAATGATGTAGGAATGTTAACTACGGTGAAAGTATGGCTTTCGCAGCAATTCTCCATGAAAGATCTTGGAGAAGCCTCCTATATACTGGGTCTTTGACTCTATAGAGATAGATCGAAGCGGATAATAGGATTATCCCAATCTGCTTACATTGACAAAATAGTCAAAAGATACAGCATGGAAAACTCCAAGAAAGGAAATGTTCCTTTCAGGCACGGAGTCACTCTCTCCAAGAAGATGTCTCCCAAGACTTCTGAGGAGATTGATGGCATGAAAGACGTTCCCTATGCCTCTGCCGTAGGGAGCATCATGTATGCCATGCTGTGCACTCGTCCTGACATTGCTCAGGTAGTGAGTGTAGTAAGCAGATTTCAGGCCAACCCAGGACAGGAGCATTGGACTGTTGTGAAAAACATACTTAAGTACCTTCGAAGGACAAAAGAGTTTTGTCTGGTGTTCGACGGTAGCTCACTACAGATCCAAGGGTATACAGATGCCGATTTCCAGTCAGACCCAGATGATAGAAAGTCTACATCTGGATATGTTTTCACGATAGGATCGTGTGCTGTTTGCTGGAAATGTAGCAAACAGGGGTCCACTACAGACTCCATGACCGAGGCCGAATACATTGCCGCAGGTGAGGCTGCCAAAGAAGCTGTGTGGATGAAGAAGTTCGTTCACGAGTTGGGAGTTGTTCCGTTCAGCACATCACCCATCCCATTGCTGTGTGACAACAATGGAGACATTGCTCAGGCTAAGGAGCCACGAGCCCACTCGAAGTCAAAGCACATCAAGAGGAAGTACCACGTACTGCGGGAGATTGTTGGTAGAGGGGACGTCCTGATTCAGAAGGTAGCGTCAGCGGAAAATGTAGCAGACCCATTGACAAAGCCACTATCATAGAAAGTGTTTGAGAAACACGTGGAAAGCATGGGACTCCGGCTAGTACCTGATTGGACCTAAGTGCAAGTGGGAGCTGTTAGACAGTTTTGTATACCCTTAGCATCAATCAAAATGATGTACTTTATGAGTTTATTGTAAATGAATAAAGATACATATTTGATTCATGTTCCCTTGGTATGTTTCTGTGTAATACCCTTAAACTGGACACTTAATGAGACTCGTGTTAGTTTAGAATGTTCACAGCCGGTGGGTCGGTCTGGGGAGACCTATCCTGACAAGGCTGACACTGTGGTGCCACCAAGTCAGTTGGGGTGGCCTGTCTCAGCTGCCAGGGTGAGAGTGGAGAGTGCAACACTATTCCTTGCAGCCGAGGGAGAGGTCCTCTCTTGTCAGGCAGTGTATGATCATTATGGGCTGAGAGGTTAAGTGTAAGACCATTGAGGATAATATCTGATGGCCTAATCTTGCATCTGCCCACAGTCCCTGGGTGTTACAAGGTAGCTTGGCCTAGGGACCTCTTAGGGTAAGTGTTGGGCCCGTAGAGCCCATTTGATGGGTTTCAGGGGGTGCACTATCTTTAACAGTGTATTCGGCCAGGCCTTGTAACAAAGGCTGGGCCGAACCCATGTGGCTGATGTGTAGATCAATGCTTGGGTCCCACGCCATACAAGGAAGCCCAACTGGGTAGCGGTTAAGAGGGTTAAGTGAGCACATAAGCTTAATAGGCCTAAAGCCCATTTCGAACTGGGCTATTTATTTAGTTAATAAAGGGGCGAAATCTGAAGTGGATCAGCTAATAGGATTGGGCTTAGACCCTATCCACTTAGAGAGTCCAAGATCTAAATAAGATTTAGATCTGGAAACCTCCTAATCAGATTAGGAGTTGGCTGATCTGATTTCCAGATAAGATAAGGATTATCCCTTATCACTTAAAGGGACTTCTAACCCAAATGTGATTTGGATTAGCAACTCCTAATCTGATTAGGAGCTGATCCCTTTAAGATTATAAAAGAAGAAGGGGGCGGCAGCCTAAAAATATACACACAGATCGTCAGGTTTTCTTTAGTGCTGAAATCAAGAAGAGAGAATTCTGCTCCCTGCAAATACTCTCTTGCCGCCCTGTTTGCCAGTTCGATCTCCAGTTGTGGGAGAAGTCAAGATTGGATCTTGACATCAGTCCTTTGAGAAAGGATTGAAAGGAAGCTGTGCTCACGTACCATCTTGCTGATTCTTGCGAAGGACAGAGTTCTTGGAGAAGAACACTGCTGATTCTGCTCCACCTGCACTGCGCCATTTTCAGTGGGAGCAGTCTTTGGATCCTTCCTTGGGCGTGAACACCTTCGTTGGGAGATATTACTTCTCCATATCAGGTATAATCCTTCCCACTCCTTTTTGGTTCAGATCGGGTTCAGTTTATGGTTCAAGATTGATCCTTGAAAATATGATTTTCTAAATAGGGAATACGATTCCCAGTTGAAGGGAGAGAAAAATTTTTGAAATTCGCCCCTTATTTCGCAATCTTTGGGCGTCCATAGGATTGATCTCTCATCCCTTCAGTATCTTTTACAAATGATACGATTCAAAACACCTGTTTCTAAGTGTTTCGGACCCCATCTTTTTTAATAATAAAAAACAGCCTATTATCTTTCAAAAAATAAAAGTTTGAAAAAATTCTAAAAAAAAAAAAGTGTTTCGGCCGTTTCTAAGTACCGATATCATATTGATACTTTGAAGCTTGGGTATATATCCAAAACTAAAAATAAAGGGATTTCTTAATGGTCAGAAAACCTGAAGGAGAAAAAACAATTAATCACCTGTTAAATTGACGATGTGAGGCACATGTATATGTAGAAACTTTAAATTGTAATTATTCAATACTCAACACTGAGATGAGATGCTGACCACCAATTTTAAACGGCCAGGGCACTTTGGTTGTTTTGCTAACTTGCAACCTTCATCATCATTTTTCTTATATTCTTATAATTAATTAACCCTTAATATCTTCTTTGGCAAGTTGAAGTTTCAATATGAAATCGAAGAAAGATAACAATGAATCGTAAAAAATCTTCTCCATATTAGTCTGATGAATAATCTCTAAAACCACATTTGTAGCTATCCTTGTTGAAGAAAGAAAGAGGTGTGAGTGCAAAACACGCAGAGAGGAGGAACAAGAGGACGAAATTTCTTTGTTAAAAAATACGTACACACAACGAAGAAATGACCTGTAAGAAACGTTATCGCGCGTTGTGGAACTTTGAACTCAAAACACCTACGGCAGTGGCGGGAGTCTCTTAAGCGTAAACCAGGAAATACTCACATGATGAACATATTATATATACATCGATCGATCCCATAATTCCCATTGCGTTCCATCCCATTTGAAAACAGAAAACCCCAACGACTCAAATTTCATCCACAGTAGTTAGCTAGTTTAATTGCAGTTTATATCCGAAAAAAGAATGGCTTCATACGGAAGAAAACTGGTGATGATGAGAGCTGCTTCAATATTTATGGTCGTCATGCTTTCGCTTTCCATAGTGCTTCCGCTGGCAGCAACAAGGTCTCTGCTGGGCCAAGATGATGAGTGGTTAAAGAAGTAAGATATTGTGCTTCATCTTCAATCCCTGCAAAGAGGCCCGGTGCCACCTTCAGGACTTTCATGTGGTTCGAGATTTCCAATCCGCCCATGTCCTCCGCCATGATTCGGTGTGGCCATGCATGTTGCACCACTATCACCTTTGCCTTCATCAATTAAGTGCTTTTGCCGATATCCACACAAATTCTAGTTTGATATAATAAAAGATGTTTCTGTACATTCAGAACAAAAGTTGTCTTGAGGCTTACAGGGTGAATTTGTTTTGCTTCCCCATGAAATTGTTTCATCTAAACATCGTTGCATGAATCAATAAGTTGATCATTGCCGAAACAAATGAGAAATAAGAGTGGAAGCTAGCTAGAGAGGGAGGGGAGGGGAAAACTTTGGCTGTCCACGGGTGACAGGAATTCCTTGTGACATTTGTCCTCCTTTTTAAAAGTTTAATGGTTAAAGTCTCCCGGCCCGGTTTGATGGGATGAGAGATCCATCCTATGGACACCCAAAGATTGCGGAATAAGGGGCGAATTTCAAAAATTTTATCTCTCCCTTCAACTGGGAATTGTATTCCCTATTTAGAAAATCATATTTTCAAGGATCAATCTTGTACCATAAACTGAACCAGATCTGAACCAAAAGGAGTGGGAGAGGATAATACCTGATACGGAGAAATACTATCTCCCAATGGAGGTGTTCACGCCCAAGGAAGGATCCAAAATCTGCTCCCACTGAAGATGGCGCAGTGAAGGATGGAGCAGAATCAACAATGTTCTTCAAAAGAACATGACCCTTCGCAAGAATCAACTGGACGGCTTGTGAGTACAGCTCCAACCAATCTTTTCCCAAAAGAATGAGATCAAGATCAAATCTTGATTGCTCCCAAGAACTGGAGATCGAACTGAAGGAATGGCAATGGCAGGAAGGTGGCGGCAGGAGAGAATTCACAGTATGCAGGAAATCTCTCAATCTCTCTTTCTTTAAGAGAAGAATGCTGTTGATGATCTAAAAGGCTGCCGCCCCCTTCCCCTTTTATAATCTCAAAAGGATCAGCTCCTAATCAGATTAGGAGCTGCTAATCCAAATCATATTTGGGTTAGAAGTCCCTTAGTGATAAGGGATAATCCTTATCTTATCTGCAAATCAGATCAGCTGTCTCCTAATCTAATTAGGAGGTTTCCAGATCTAAATCTTATTTAGATCTTGGACTCTCTGAGTGGATAGGGTCTAAGCCCAATCCTTTTAGCTGACCCACTTCAGAATTCGCCCCCTTTAAATGACTGATTAAATCAGCCCAGTTCGAAATGGGCTTAAGGCCCATTAAGGTTATGTACTCAAACCTTCCAAATTGCTGCCCAGTTGGGCTTCCTTGTATGGCGTGGGACCCAAGCATTGATCTACACATCAGCCACATGGGTTCAGCCCAGCCTTTGTTACAAGGCCTGGCCGAATGCACTGCTGAAGACAGTGTACCCCCTGAAACCCATCAAATGAGCTCTATGGGCCCAACACTTACACTAAGTGGTCCCTGGGCCAAGCCACCTTGTAACACCCAGGGACTATGGGCAGATGCAAGATTAGCCCATCAGGCATTATCCTCATTGGTCTTACACTTAACCTCTCAGCCCATAATGATCATACACTGCCCGACAAGAGAGGACCTCTCCCTCGGCTGCAAGGAACAGTGTTGCACTCTCCACTTATATGGATCCCGGGAATTAAAACCTTCTTGCAAACAATTTAGAAACCATACATATATACTTTTATATCTTATATAAAATATATTTTGCAAAACAAATCTCAACGGTTGAAATCGGCTGCCGGCAGTCTCGGTTTCCATCAATGAGAGTGCATCCCCGATCATTACCTTTGTCCGACAAAGGGGCTGATCCTGTCACTATGATCACCCACTCAGATGAATTCTCGGACTATCCCAACATACCCAGGTTTTGACCCCCGCTAAGGATCTCACTGATTGGTACATCAAAGACAGCCCAATCCGACACCTAGTGTAGTATCATAATCGAGTCTAGGGGTCGGGTGTAACTTTCCAGTTTTGCCCATCAATCTCCAAGGTCCAGGGCAATACTGGAAATCTGGTCCAGTTCAAAGATTCAATTAATCCTACACTGTATATGCCTAGGGTCTCACCCTGGCAGCTGAGACAGGCCACCCCAACCGACTTGGTGGCACCATAGTGTCAGCCTTGTCAGGATAGGTCTCCCCAGACCGACCCACTGGCTGTGAACATTCTAAACTAACACGAGTCTCATTAAGTGTCCAGTTTAAGGGTATTACACAGAAACATACCAAGGGAACATGAATCAAATATGTATCTTTATTCATTTACAATAAACTCATAAAGTACATCATTCTGATTGAAGCTAAGGGCATACAAAACTGTCTAACAGCTCCCACTTGCACTTAGGTCCAATCTGGTACTAGCCGGAGTCCCATGCTTTCCACGTGTTTCTCAAACACTTTCTGTGATAGTGGCTTAGTCAATGGGTCTACCACATTCTCCGCTGATGCTACCTCTTTACACTATCCTCCCGTAGGTCTAGTGTTGTCATACAACAGTGGAATGGGTGATGTGCTGAATTCCAAATTCAGGAATGAACACCTTCATTCATAAGGCAGCCTCACTTACAGCAATGCTTTCGGCTTGGGTTGTGGACTATTAATTTGCTACTTAGGACCCCTGTTTGCTGACATTCAGGAAACAACACATGATGCTATCGTGAAACCATATCCAGATGTAGACTTTCTATCATCTGGGTCTGACTGGAAATCGGCATCTGTATACCCTTGGATCTGCAGTGAGCTACCGTCGAACACCAGACAAAACTCTTTTGTCCTTCGAAGGTACTTAAGTATGTTTTTCACAGCAGTCCAATGCTCCTGCCCTAGGTTGGCCTGAAATCTGCTTACTACACTCACTACCTGAGCAATGTCAGGACGAGTGCACAGCATGGCATACATGATGCTCCCTACGGCAGAGGCATAGGGAACGTCTTTCATGCCATCAATCTCCTCAGAAGTCTTGGGAGACATCTTCTTGGAGAGAGTGACTCCGTGTCTGAAAGGAACATTTCCTTTCTTGGAGTTTTCCATGCTGTATCTTTTGACTATTTTGTCAATGTAAGCAGATTGGGATAATCCTATTATCCGCTTCGATCTATCTCTATAGAGTCGAAGACCCAGTATATAGGAGGCTTCTCCAAGATCTTTCATGGAGAATTGCTGCGAAAGCCATACTTTCACCGTAGTTAACATTCCTACATCATTCCCAATGAGTAGAATGTCATCTACATACAGGACCAAGAAGGTAACCTTATCCCCACTGTACTTCCTGTAGACACAGGGTTCATCCGGATTCTGCTCGAAGTCAAACGATTTGACAGCAGAGTTGAAACGGATATTCCAACTTCTAGAAGCTTGCTTAAGCCCATAAATTGATCTGTTAAGTTTACATACCATGTTTTCCTGACCTACAGCAATGAAGCCTTGCGGCTGCTGCATATAGATATCTTCAGTAAGATCTCCATTCAGGAATGCAGTTTTGATATCCATCTGCCAAATCTCATAATCATGGTATGCTGCTATAGCTAGTAGGATCCTACTAGAGTCCAAACTCCATTGGTCTCCATTGAGTCCATCTCTGCCCTCATGGCCTCCACCCACTTCTGGGAATCTATGTCCAACATAGCTTCTGCGTAAGTCACGGGATCCTCCTCACTAGTCAAGGTTTCCACCAGGTAAATATCCTGATCATAACCATAACGGACTGGTGGCCTGGATGCCCGAGTGGATCTTCTAAGTTGGTCACTACCTGGAACTTGTGGGACATCTCCCACTGCTCCTAAGCTCTCCTCATCAAGAACAACTTCCTAACGATGGGTGTCCAGGATATAGTCGGTTTCCAAGAATTGTGCATTTCGACTGCAGAACACTTTCTGCTCACTTGGGTCATAGAAAAGGTAACCTACAGAGCCTTTTGGGTAGCCTACAAATAGGCAACGACTGGTCTTAGATTCCAACTTGTCTGCACTCGTTCTTTTAACGTGTGCTGGACAACCCCAAATCTTCAAGTGTCTGACACTTGGTTTCTTTCCGGTCCAAAGTTCATAAGGAGTATTCGGAACCGATTTGGTTGGAACCCGATTCAGCACGTAAATCGCAGTCTCTAATGCGTAACCCCAAAAGGATGTGGGTAACTCTGAGTGTATGAGAAGCGACCGGACCATATCTAATAAGGTCCTATTCCTCCTCTCTGAAACACCGTTAAGTTGTGGTGTAGCAGGAGGAGCTAATTGTGATACTATCCCATTGTCCATTAAGTAGTCCCTGAATTCGTCAGAGAGATATTCGCCACCTCGATCGGATCAAAGGGCTTTAATTTCTCTCCCTAACTGTTTCTCGACCTCTTGTCTAAACTCTTTGAAATTTTCAAAGGATTCAGACTTGTATCTCATTAGGTACACGTAACCATATCGTGAAAAATCATCTGTGAAGGTGATGAAATACACGTGTTGATTTCGTGTCCTAACACTCAGGGGACCACATACATCAGTATGTATTAGGTCAAGTGTGCCTGTACATCTTTCAGGCTTACCGTTAAATGGCTGTTTCGTCATCTTGCCTAGTAGGCAAGGCTCACAGGTGGGAAGATCTTCTATAGCTAGAAAATCCAAAGTACCATCCTTTACCAACCTTGTGATTCGGTCAACACCGATGTGGCCAAGTCGGTAATGCCACAGACACGTGGGATTAACTGTATCACGGGCTCTCTTCTTGGGGTTTTCAACCGACGTAGTTTCGGTTATGTTAGTTTCTAGAGAAGGGTGTAGAACATAGAGACCGTTCTCCAGTTCCCCGTATGCGATGAATCTGTTATTTCTTTTAATAGTAATCGTATTACTAAAGAAGACAGAATAACCATCTGCACACAGTTTTGAGACAGAAATCAAATTTCTTCTTAAATTTTGTACGTAAAGACAATCTTTCAGTACAATTATTCCTTCTCTAAAAAATAGTTCCACGGTTCCTATGGCCACGGCTGCAACAGTTGCAGTAGTCCCCAAGTAGAGTGTGACTTCTCCTTCACTCAACCTTCTGCTTACCTTGAACCCCTACAGTGAGTTACATGCATGAGTTGAAGCCCCGGAGTCAATACACCAGGACGCAGAAGCTACCAACAAATTGGTTTCTATAACACAAGTTTCGAAATTACCTTTCTTGGATTCCAGGTAGGCAGGACAATTCCTTTTCCAGTGGCCGGTCTTCTTGCAAAAATGACAGGCATCTGATGCCTTGTCCTTCCTCTGTTTCTTGGGTTTGGCAGCCTTTTTCTGGGGCTTTCTCTTCGCCTTCCTTTTCTTGCCCGATTTGCCAGTTTCAACAAGCATGGCAATGGGCTCATCCTTTTTAATCAATTCTTCGGCCCTCTGCAACATATTGCTGAGTTCCTGCAAGCTGACGTTCAGCTTGTTCATGTTGTAATTCATGATGAATGGATTAAAGGATGGAGGCAGAGAGTTGAGAATAGCATCAATCTGAGTTACCAGATCCAGCCCGGATCCAAGAGCCTCCAGTTCGTTGATATAGCCCATCATCCGGAGACAATGGTCATGAACTTGTTGGCCCTTGGTCATCTGCGCGGTCATGAACTGTTTCAAGACCTTCTGCCGAGTAGAACGATTCTGCTCTTCGTACAATGTCCTAAGACTGTCCAATACGTCCTTAGCAAGTTCGATCTGATCGAACTGCCTCTGAATTGGATTGTCTAAGGAGGCAATGATGTAGCAGCGGGCAAGGGAGTTTTTCTCCTCCCATTCTTGGTATTCTCTTCTTTGGGCCTCAGAAGCCCTATCCCCCGGACGATCCGGGGCAGGATTCTTGGCTACCTTGTCCAATTTCTCAGAGGTTAAGACCAACATAAGGTTCCTATACCAGTCAGCATAGTTTGGGCCTTTCAACTTGTTGTCATCAAGTAGCTTTGCAAATGATCCGTTTGCCATTTTCTGATAAAAGAGCAAACATCAGTCCATGACCTAATTCGATTCATGTTCATTTCATAGATATGGATTTTAATCTACGATCCATTTCCATTTATTCATCTCTGAGATTTCCCTCCTTTCTCAGTGACGGAGACTACGGGTTGTCTCTGGAAATGTGGGAAATCACATAGGGTGCATGAAGCCAACTGTTTCAGCTGCATAACCCCACCACCTTTCTGTGAAGGATCATAGCCACTCATCATATGAGTTTTCCCTTTGGCCTCTGTCAGACAAGGGTCAGAGCTGTTTTCATGTAAACCTTTATGTCCAGTGAATGCTTACCCATCATATTCGTTAACGCCAAGGTACCGTGAGAGAGTTCCCATTTTCTGGTGAAGCCCCTCCCACGTCGGTCTATGACGCCCCTATCATCTTATGAAACACTTAGACAAGCCCAACAGCAAATGGATAGCCCAATTTCTGGTGCGTTTCCTCATTACTGAAGGAGCCATCCTCGTGCTAATGATGGAAGGCCTTTAGAGAGTTCATCATATGAATCTCCCTATCACATGCACTCATATTATCTGGAGGGAACAGATAATTACGCCCTAGTTCTATCTTTAGGTCAAACCAAAGTGGCTCCCACTGACTTTCATAAAGCCAGATTTTGGTGGGCCTAAATCGGCTAGGGTTCCGCACGAGACCTCATGATGAGGTGTGGGGCCCACCACGGAGGGAGGTCATCCAATGACCAAAAGGGACACCATGGCAATGATGTGCATTCAGCCATGGTGTGCGAAAGAGCCACTGTCGATTGAGCATGGGCCAAGTACTTATGGCCCATGTACGTAGCACATCACACATCCATACATCACATGTAGGGATAAATTGATCCAATCAATTAATTATCTGTAAAGCCCATTTGAAGCCCATTTTAAATCCATAATATTAACCATTAACATTATCTAGGTATATGGGCCGAACGGTTCAACCCATATAGCTTTAAGGGTTAAGTGGGTTTTTAGCAGTTTTAACTGTTTAAAACTGGGCCTTTACAGGTTGGGCCGAATTAACCATTCAATTAAATATCAATCCTTAGGCCCATTAGTGGGAAAATTAGGGCTGACTTTCAGCCTTGATTAAACCCTAGATTTGGTCCAAACAGTTTGAACCAATCTTGGTTCGAATGGGTCTAGGGTTTGATTTTTAATTAAATCTTTAATTCAAGAAAATAATCTGAAATTAATTACTGATAAAAGAAAAACAACAATCAGTAAATCAGGGCTGTTCGCACAATCCATCCTGCAAAACAGAGGTTAGATCACAGAATGCAGTTTCACAAACTGCAAATCGCAGATGGCGATTCTCCCATCTGCGAAATCTTCTTCTCTGCGAAATCTCCCTTTCTGCGCCGCCATCTTTGATCCATAATTAAAATAAATAGAAATCCTATTTCTATTAATAATTACAACAGATCGAATACCTATACATTGAGTCTAGAAAATAAAAAAAAATTATTTACAGACCAAATGTAATAAATAAATCAAGAAACTGCAAATCTTGCAGGTTCCCTGCGCAAACCAAGATTTCGATCTCCTATTGTACGAACAGCCCATAAATCAAGAAAATCATAAAGAACAATTCTAAATAATAATCAGATTTATATAAAATTAATTTCAGATTATTCGCCCATTAATTTTGGGAACAAAATTTCCCAAAACCCATATCTACGCAAATCGGGTAGAACACCTTCTGCCCATTTGCGCAGGTTCAGATCTGAAACAAATTGGTTCAAGATTTGAACCATGGCTCTGATACCACTGATGGGATGAGAGATCCATCCTATGGACGCCCAAAGATTACGGAATAAGGGGCGAATTTCAAAAATTTTATCTCTCCCTTCAACTGGGAATTGTATTCCCTATTTAGAAAATCATATTTTCAAGGATCAATCTTGTACCATAAATTGAACCAGATCTGAACCAAAAGGAGTGGGAGAGGATAATACCTGATACGGAGAAATACTATCTCCCAATGGAGGTGTTCACGCCCAAGGAAGGATCCAAAATCTGCTCCCACTGAAGATGGCGCAGTGAAGGATGGAGCAGAATCAGCAATGTTCTTCAAAAGAACTTGACCCTTCGCAAGAATCAACTGGACGGCTTGTGAGTACAGCTCCAACCAATCTTTTCCCAAAAGATTGAGATCAAGATCAAATCTTGATTGCTCCCAAGAACTGGAGATCGAACTGAAGGAATGGCAATGGCAGGAAGGGGGCGGCAGGAGAGAATTCACAATATGCAGGAAATCTCTCAATCTCTCTTTCTTTAAGAGAAGAATGCTGTTGATGATCTAAAAGGCTGCCGCCCCCTTCCCCTTTTATAATCTCAAAGGGATCAGCTCCTAATCAGATTAGGAGCTGCTAATCCAAATCATATTTGGGTTAGAAGTCCCTTAGTGATAAGGGATAATCCTTATCTTATCTGCAAATCAGATCAGCTGTCTCCTAATCTAATTAGGAGGTTTCCAGATCTAAATCTTATTTAGATCTTGGACTCTCTGAGTGGATAGGGTCTAAGCCCAATCCTTTTAGCTGACCCACTTCAGAATTCGCCCCCTTTAAATGACTGATCAAATCAGCCCAGTTCGAAATGGGCTTAAGGCCCATTTAGGTTATGTACTCAAAAACCTTCCAAATTGCTGCCCAGTTGGGCTTCCTTGTTTGGCGTGGGACCCAAGCATTGATCTACACATCAGCCACATGGGTTCAGCCCAGCCTTTGTTACAAGGCCTGGCCGAATGCACTGCTGAAGACAGTGTACCCCCTGAAACCCATCAAATGAGCTCTATGGGCCCAACACTTACACTAAGTGGTCCCTGGGCCAAGCCACCTTGTAACACCCAGGGACTATGGGCAGATGCAAGATTAGCCCATCAGGCATTATCCTCAATGGTCTTACACTTAACCTCTCAGCCCATAATGATCATACACTGCCCGACAAGAGAGGACCTCTCCCTCGGCTGCAAGGAACAGTGTTGCACTCTCCACTTATATGGATCCCAGGAATTAAAACCTTCTTGCAAACAATTTAGAAACCATACATATATACTTTTATATCTTATATAAAATATATTTTGCAAAACAAATCTCAACGGTTGAAATCGGCTGCCGGCAGTCTTGGTTTCCATCAATGAGAGTGCATCCCCGATCATTACCTTTGTCCGACAAAGGGGCTGATCCTGTCACTATGATCACCCACTCAGATGAATTCTTGGACTATCCCAACATACCCAGGTTTTGACCCCCGCTAAGGATCTCACTGATTGGTACATCAAAGACAGCCCAATCCGACACCTAGTGTAGTATCATAATCGAGTCTAGGGGTCGGGTGTAACTTTCCAGTTTTGCCCATCAATCTCCAAGGTCCAGGGCAATACTGGAAATCTGGTCTAGTTCAAAGATTCAATTAATCCTACACTGTATGTGCCTAGGGTCTCACCCTGGCAGCTGAGACAGGCCACCCCAACCGACTTGGTGGCACCATAGTGTTAGCCTTGTCAGGATAGGTCTCCCCAGACCGACCCACTGGCTGTGAACATTCTAAACTAACACGAGTCTCATTAAGTGTCCAGTTTAAGGGTATTACACAGAAACATACCAAGGGAACATGAATCAAATATGTATCTTTATTCATTTACAATAAACTCATAAAGTACATCATTCTGATTGAAGCTAAGGGCATACAAAACTGTCTAACATGGTTACTCACACTATGGATGCGTCCACAGGACTTTACCTTGTTATTCACCCTTTTGCTATGTCTGGCCACTTCCTCAGCAGTAGCAGTAGCAGAAATGTGGGCCATCGCAAGAGGGCTAAGATATCTTCTTCAGCAAAACATCACCAAAGCAGCCCTTCTCTCTTCTATGAAAAAACCGAAGCAAATATAAATGGAAATGCCCAAGCCTTACTGGGACATATCATACTTCTACTTTCTTTTTTTGTTGATATTAAACTGGCTTTTGTTAACAGATCTGCGATCAGGAAAGCCCATCAGATAGCTAAATTAGCTAGATATATTATGCAGGGTGAGATCTTCTCAATTTACGGGGGTGGTGTATTGAGGATAGGTGTGGGCAGAAGATCCGGAGTCTGATTTTTGTACCGTGACACTCTGAATTATTAGTTTTATTTATTTACTGGGTTTGATTTTTGATTTTCTAGGTTATATGGTTCAATATAAAAATGATCTCGATATATTGGATGAATGATTATAATCGGTTATGGCTTTGAGTGTTGAGATGAAGGGATTAACAGTATAGGATTTGGGTGATCTTGACGTCATCAGATTTAGATTTTTGGGCTCTACTTACTTATGGTTTTGATTTTCTGATTTAGAGGTTCAGAATCAAAATAATCTCGATCGGATGATCGGAATTGGCTCCGACTTTGAGTGTTAAGATGAAGGATAAATGGTGTTGGATTTGGGTGATTTTGGTGTTGTTGGATTTGGATCTTTGGGCTCTATGTACCTATGGTCTTGGATTTCTGATTTGATGTGAAATGAGATTCAGGATCAAAATGACTCCGATCGGACGATCGGAATTTGTTTTGGCTTCGAGTCTTAAGATAAAGGAGTAAACGGTGTTAGATTCAAGTGATTTTGGTGTCGTTGGACTCGGATTTTTGGGATCTACTTACCTAAGGTCTCGTATTTCTGATTTGATATGAAATGAGGTTTGGGATCAAAATAATTTTAATCAAACGATCGAAACCGGTTCTAACTTTGGGTCTTAGGATAAAATGGTAAACGGTATCATATTTAGATGATATTATTGTTGTTGGATTTGGATTTTTGGGATATATATACCTATGGTTTTGGATTTCTAATTTGACGTAAAATGAGATTCAAGGTCAAAATAACTTTGATTCAATGATTGGAGTCGATTCCAACTTCAGGTCTTAAGATGAAGGGATAAACAGTATTGGATTTGAGTGACCTTAATAATCAATCTTTGCTAGTAGGAATGGCAACTGAGCGGGGCACCCCCTCTAGGGCAAAGTCGGGTAATGAGTTGAGATCCCGAGATGCAATAAGATTTGGTACTAAAATCACATGGGTCCATCCTGCTCAAGTATCTAACTATTAGGCCTTAATAACATTCTTTGCTAGTAGGAATGGTGGGTGAGGCACCCCCTCCCCATATTTAAGATACTTTTCCTTGTCCTCACCCCGTCACCAGTGATAGGGCATAGCATTCACTCCTCGTTGAGAATGTGGAAGACCCTAATTTTCTCTGCACTAAGGCAACCACCTAAAATTAATCTAATTTTTGGAAATTTTACAAATAAGATTATGTGAATTTGGGGTTATTTTAGGAACTGAATTTGAGAATACTTTAGAAATGGAATTATGAGACCCTAGGATTTTAAGAATTTGGAAAAAAATTAGAGATATTTTACTAATTTACCATTAGGTTTTGGGGGGTTTAGGGATTTATATGCAAACCCTATCCCGAGTTAGTGGCAAAAATACTTTTTCCATCCCCATTTTAGATCAAGGAAAACTTGCCCTTTTAGGATGGATCCCAATTTTATGGAAAAGATTACAATCCCTATTTGGTAGAATAGAAATACCCATCCTATAGGTAAAAAACATTAATTACTCCCATTGGAGTAGGCAAGATTCAAAGTATTGATACAAGTCGACGTCGATACATTTTTTAGGTTTTATTATTTATTTTTTTGAAACTGATTCAGAGAGATCGATTTAAAACCCGACTACCCTCTGAACCGATGTCTAACCCGATACAATCCATGAAAGAACATATATTTTGAACCTTGAGAGTAGCCATCGGCTAAAAGCCTAAAACAATTACAACGCTCGATGTAATAATGTGGCCTCACCTTGAATTGAATTGTTTCAGTAGGTGATTTATCCTCCATCCTATACTAAGGATGAGCCAACTATGACTCTGAGCCAGTTTGGCATCGAATTTGTAACCACTTTATAAGCTAATATCACAAAAGAAAATCATTAAACCTTTTGCACTCATCAACATGTCACAACTGTTAGTTAATAAAGTTACAAGTTTGGAATGATTAAAATATATAAATACAATATGTAGAATACAAATGTATACGGTCTTTCTAAATTATTATATATGTTTTGCACTATGTATATGATGTTGCTCAATCCGAGGTAATGCACAAATTGAGGAGGGCGATCAGATAGTACTTGTTGGTAGGGCGGGGCCGCGCTACAAGGACAAGGCCACACCTCAAGACATGTAATCAAGGAAATAGAAGTCAGAGACCCAAGGAGTTATCACCGGGTAAGAACTTTGATGCTCAAGTCAGTAGGAGGTGGTGGGATGGTCGGGCTGAGCTATAAGGATGTTGATCCGAGCTAAGTAGCTGTGTTGGTCTCAGAAGTTGGATCCCTTACCTTGAGCATAGAGTACCTTTTTATGGCCAAAGATCCATGTCCTGGTCGGGTTAGGCTTCTGGGGTTGTCGAGACGAGGTTAGCCACCAAGGTATTCGGGATAGAGTCCCATTCCCTAGTGGAGTTGTCTCCCTTATTCCTCTTTTATCTATAGTCATTCTCATCCATAAGACGCGTAGTTGACGTGGGTGGAAGGATAAGATGGGGTGCCACAGTAATAGCGTAGCTTGGTCAAGCTAGCCCATCGTGGCCGAGCTAGGCCGACATAGCTGAGTTGTGCCGATGTGGCAGGGCGATTGTTGGGTGGCCACGTGTCTCACAGGGCTAGCTCGGCCCTAACCCGAACACCACCCCCCAGTTCTAAAGTCGAGGAATGAAGTTTCCTAGGTTCATTGCCCGACTGAGGAACTTCCGAGCATGCGTATCGTCCATGCCGTATTGGTCATTGCTTAGGAGTCCTCCGATCAGCGGTCATTGCCGAGGGGGTCAAAACCAGGGTATGTTGGGACAGTCCGAGAATTCATCTGAGTGGGTGATCATAGTTACAGGATTAGCCCCTTTGTCAGACAAAGTGAATGATCGGGGATGCAGTCTCTCTAATGGAAACCTGAACTGCCGGCACTTGATTTCAATCATTGAAAATTTGTTTGCAAAATATATTTATATAGAGATATACATATATATATATATATATACATATTATGGTTTCAAAATGGTTGCAAAAGGTTTTAATTCTCGAGATCCATGTGAGTAGAGAGTGCAGAACTGTACCTTACAGATGAGGGAGAGGTCCTCTCTTGTCGGGCAGTGTTTGATCAGAAGTTAAGTGTAAGACCATTGAGGGTAATACCTAATGGGCTAATCTTGCATTTGCCCATAGTCCTTGGGTTTTTATAAGGTAGCTTGACCCAATGACCATTTAGTGTAAATGTTGGGCCCATTAAGAGCCCATGGTGATGGACTCAGGGGTTCACTATCTCCTACAGTGAATTTGGCCAGGCCTTGTAACAAAGGCTGGGCTGAACCCATGTGGCTGATGTGTGGATCAATGTTTGGGTCCCATGCCATACAAGGATAACCAACTGGGTAGCAGATTGAGGGGCTAGTGAGCACATAGACTTAATGGGCCTAAAGCCCATTAAAAGAGGGCAGTCCTGGGATGTAGATTAGTAGATAGGATAAGGGATTACCCCTATCTACTCAAAGAATGCAGATCCAAATAAAGATTTGGATAAGGAAAATCGTAATTTGATTAGGAAGGCTGATTTTTATCTGTAGATAAGATAAGGGATTATCCTTATCTCTTAAAGAGAGTCCAGATCTAAATAAAAGATTTGGATTAGGAAACTCCTAATGGGATTAGGAGAACCTCTCTTTAAGGCTATAAATAGAAGAGTATGGCGAACCTCCAAATCACCTCATAGTCTACTGAATTACAAAGAGAGACAACATAGTTTGACTGCAATGTGAAGTCGTGCTCACCTGCCCTCCATCATATTATTGCTAAAGAATTCAGTTCTTGTTGAAGAATCATCTTGATGATTCTGCTTCATCTCTCACTGTGTTATCTTCAGTGGAAGCAGTCTTTGGTCTTCTCCTTGGGCGTGAACACCTTCATTGGGGGTTTACTATTACTCTATATTAGGTATATCCCTCTACTCTTTTTTGGTTTCAGATCTGATCCGGTTTGGTTTCAAGATTGATCCTTAAAAATGCAGTTTTCTAAAATAGGAAATGCAATTCCCACATGGGAGAGAGAGAAATTTTTGAAATTTCGGCCAACCTTCCTATAGGGTTCGGCCATCCATGTGATGGATCTCTCATCCCTTCAGTGGTATCAGAGCCAGGTTCAAATCTTGAACCAAAACTAAACCAGATCTAGATCCGCCCAAATGGGCAGAAGGCATTCTACCCGATTTGCGCAGTTAGCATTTTTCTGGAAAATCGATTCCTAGTTTTTGGGCGATTTATCTGAAATTAAATCTTTATAAATCTGATTTATATTTAAAATTGTTCTACATATTTTTCTTGATTTTTGGGTTGTTCGTATGGTGGAGATCGAATTCTTTAATGGCGCAATAAATCTGCGCACCTGCTGTTCTATTCATTCTTTGTCTGTAATTAATTTTTAGAAGAAATGTATAGGAATTCAATTCTGATGTAATATTAATAGAAAATAGGTTTTCTATTTTATTTCATTCGAAATGAAGTAGATTGTGCAAGGGAGAGATTTTCGCAGATATGGATTCAGCCATCTGTGATTTATAGTTTTGGAAACTGCATGTTGCGATCTAATTTTTGTTATGCACGGTAGCAGTCCTACGAACCGCCCTCCTACTGATTCTTTTTTGTCATGTATCAGTTATTTAATTTCAGATCATCTTTCTTGAATTAAAATCTTGAATTAAAAATCAAACCCTAGACCCATTCAAACCAGATTGGACCAAACTGGTTGGACCGAATCTGTGGTTCGATAGGGGCTGTTCTCAGCCCTAAATTTTCACTCATGGGTCCAGGAGTTGATGGTTAATTGCAAGATGCAATTCAGCCCACATCTGTATAACCCAGTTTTAATATGTTAAAACTGCTTTAGCCCATTTCAACATAAAAGCTATATGGGTCGAACTGTTCTTTGCAGTTCAACCCATATACCTAGATAATTTTAGTCAGTAATATTATGAAATTATATGGGATTTAATTATGGGTTTTACAGTTATTTAACTTATTGGATCAATTATGGATTTCATACATGTGATGTATGGATGTGTGATGTGCAACGTTCGTGGGCCGTAAGTATTCGGCCCATGTTGATTCTATAGTGGCTCTTGCGCACACCATGGCTGAATGCACATCATTTCCATGGTGTCCTTAAGATCATTAGATGATCTCCCTTTGTGGTGGGCCCCACACCAGCTTCCTCCCCAAGAGGAACCATGCGAAACCTTAGCCGTTTAGGGCCCATCTAAATCTGGCTTTATAAAAGTCAGTGGGAGCCACTTTCGTTTGACCTAAATAAAACTAGGGCGTAATATTTCGTTCCCTTGACTAAAATATGAGTGCATGTGATAGAGAGATTCATGTGATGAACTCTCTAAAAGCCTTCCATCATTAACATGAAGATGGGTCCTTTAATAACGAGGAGATGCACCATAAAGTTAGGCTATTCATTTGTTGTTGGATCAATTGGATTGTTTCATAGGATTGTAGGGGCATCATAGACCGACGTGGGAGGGGCCTATCCTAAAATGGAAGACTCTCTAATGGTACCTTGGCGTTCACGAATATGATCGGTGAGCACTCACTGGATAGAAAGGTTTAACCAAAAATGGAAATGAACCTTGTCTGACAGAGGCCAAAGGGAAAGCTCATAAGATGAGTGGATGTGATCCTTCACAGAAGGTGGTGGGGTTATGCAGCTGAAACAATTGGCTCCATGCACCCTATGTGATTTCCCACATTTTTAGAGACATAATTCACAGTCTCCATCATTGAGATAGGAGGGAAATCTCAGAGATGAATAAATGAAAATTGGACAAAGATTAAAAGTCATATCTATGTAGATAACATGAATCAAATAAGGTTATGGACTAATATTTGCTTTGCCCTTTATCAGAATTGGCAAACGGGCAATTCGCTAAACTATTGGATGACAATAAGCTCAAGGGCCCAAATTACGCTGACTGGTATTGTAACCTTATGTTGGTCCTAACATCCGAGAAATTGGACAAGGTAGCTAAGAACCCTGCTCCAGAATGCCCGGGTGATAGGGCTTCTGAGGCCCGCAGGAGGGACTATCAAGATTGGGAGGAGAAAAATTCTCTTGCACGGTTCTATATCATAGCCTCCTTAGATAATCAGATACATCGACAATTCGATCAGATCGAATTGTCCAAGGATATCTTGGATAGTCTAAGGATGATGTATGAGGAGCAAAATCGTTCTACTCGTCAGAAGGTCTTAAAACAATTCATGACCGCACAAATGTCCAAGAACCAGCTAGTTCATGACCATTGTCTTAAGATGATGGGATACATCAATGAACTAGAGGCTCTATGATCTGGGCTAGATCATGTCACCAAGGTTGATGCCATCCTGAACTCTTTGCCTCCTTCCTTCAATCAGTTCATCATGAACTATAACATGAACAAGTTAAATGTTAGCATCCAGGAACTCAACAATATGTTGTAGAGGGCCGAGGAACTGATAAAGAAGGATGAGCTCATTGCCATGCTTTTTGAGGGTGGAAAATCAGGCAAGAAGAAGAGGAAGGCAAAGAAGAAGCCTCAAAAGAAAGTAGCAAGCCCAAAAGGCAGAGGAATGACAAAGCATCAGATGCTTGTCACTTCTACAAGCAGGCCGACCATTGGAAGAGGAATTGTCTGCAGTACCTGGAGACCAAAAACAAGGTAATTTTGAATACTTTGTCATAGAAACCAATATGTTGGTAACTTTTGCTTACTGGTGTATTGATTGTAGGGCTTCTACTCATGCATGTAATATATTGTAGGGGTTTAGGATAAGCAGAAAACTGAATGACAGAGAGGTGATTCTTTACTTGGGAGTTTCTGCAAGTGTTGCAGCTACAGCCATAGGAACTGTAGAATTGTATTTCAGAAAAAGGAGCAATTACATTAAAATGTTGTCTTTATCTATCCAATTTGAGAAGAAATTTGATTTCTGTTTCAAAACTATGTGTGGATGGATATTCTGTTCTCTTTAGTAATATGATTACTATCAAAAGAAATAAGAAATTCCTCACATACAGAGAACTTGAGAATGGTCTCTATGTTCTCCATCCTTCTCTATAAACAATTATAACCGAAACTATGTAAGATAATAACCCCAAGAAAAGAACCCGTGGTACAATTAATCCCATGTGGTTGTGGCATTACCGACTTGGCCACATTAACATAGATCGTATCACAAGGTTGGTAAAGGATGGTCCTTTGCATTTTTTAATTGTAGAAGATGTTCCAACCTGTGAACCTTGCCTTCAGGGTAAGATGACGAAATTGCCATTTAACGATAAGCCTAAAAGATCGTCAGGCACACTTGACCTTATACATACTGATGTATGTGATCCCATGAATGTTAGGACACGTAACCAATACGTTTATTTCATAACCTTTGCCGATGATTACTCATGGTATGGTTATATGTACCTAATGAGTCATAAGTCTTAATCTTTTGAAAAGTTCAAAGAATTTAAACATGAAGTCAAGAAATAGTTAGGGCGAGAAATTAAGACCCTTCGATCAGATCGAGGTGGCGAGTATCTCTCTGATGAATTCAGGGACTACTTAAACGACAACTAGATTGTATCACAACTAGCTCCTCCAGCTACACCATAGCTAAAGGTGTGTCAGAAAGGAGGAACCAGACTTTATTGGGTATGGTCCGATCACTTTTCGTACACTCAAAACTACCCACATCCTTTTGGGGTTACGCATTAGAGACTACAATATACGTGCTGAACCGGTTTCCAACCAAATCCGTTCCAAAGACTCCCTATGAGGTTTGGACCAGTAAGAAACCAAATGTGAGACACTTAAAGATTTGGGGTTGTCCAGCACATGTTAAAAGAACAAATGCTGACAAATTGTAATCCAAGACCAGTTGTTACCTATTTGTAGGCTACCCATAAGGCTCTGTAGGGTATTTGTTCTATGACCCAAGTGAACAGAATGTGTTTTGTAGTCGAAATGCCCATTTCTTGGAAGATGATTACATCCTGAACAATCATCGTCAAGAAGTTGTTCTTGATGAGAAGAGATCAGGAGTAGTGGGAGATGTCCCACAAGCTCCAGTCAATAACCAACCTAGGAGATCTACCTGGGATTCCAGGCTTCCAGTTCGTTACAACTATGACCAAGAAAGTTACTTGGTGGAAATCACGATCAGTGAGGACTCCGTGACTTATATAGAAGCTATGTGGGACATAGATTCCTTGAAGTGGGTAGATGCCATGAGAATAGAGATGGACTCAATGGAGACCAATGGAGTCTGGACTCTGATAGATTTGCCCCCTGGAGTAAAAGCAATTGGTTGCAAATGCATCTATAAGAGGAAGAAGGGCCCCAATGGTAAGGTTGAGACCTACATGGCTTGTATTGTGGAGAAAGGGTACACTCAAAAAGAAGGAATCGATTATGAGAAAACATTTTCGCCCGTGGCCATGCTTAAATCCATTAGGGTCCTGCTAGCTATAGCAGCATACCATGACTATGAGATTTGGCAAATGGATGTCGAAACAACATTCCTGAATGGAGATCTTACTGAAGTCATCTATATGCAACAATCGCAAGGTTTAATAGCTACAGGTTAGGAACACATGGTATGTAAACTAAACTGATTCATATATGGACTTAAGCAAGCTTGTAGGAGTTGGAACATCCGGTTTAACTCTACCATCAAATAGTTTGACTTTGAGCAAAATCCAAATGAGCCATGTGTTTACAGGAAAATCAGTGGGGATAAGGTTACGTTCTTGGTTCTGTATGTAGATGGCATTCTACTCATTGGGAATGATGTAGGAATGTTGACTACGGTGAAAGTGTGCTTTCATAGCAATTCTCCATGAAAGATCTTGGAGAAGCCTCCTACATACTATGTCTTCGACTCTATAAAGATAGATCGAAGAGGATAATAGGATTATCCCAGTCTGCTCACATTGACAAAGTAGTCAAGAGATACAGCATGGAGAACTCAAAGAAAGGAAATGTTCCTTTCAGGCATGGAGTCACTCTCTCCAGGTGTATGTCTCCCAAGACTCGCAAAGAGTTTGAGGGCATGAAAGAGGTTCCCTATGCCTCACCCGTAGGGAGTATCATGTATGCCAAGTTGTGCAACCGTCTTGACATTTCTCAAGAAGTGAGTGTAGTAAGCAGGTACCAATCTAACCCAAGGCAAGAGCATTGGACCAATTGGAAAAACATACTAAAATATCTTTGAAGGACAATGGAGTTTTGTCTAGTATTCGATGTTAGTTCACTACAGATCTATGGGTATACTAATGTCGATTTCCAGTCAGATCCAGATGATAGAAAGTCTACATCTGGTTATATCTTCACGATATGATCGTGTGCTGTTTGTTGGAAAAGCAAAAAATAGGGGTCAACGGCGGATTCAACAACTGAAGCCGAATACATTGCCGCAAGTGAAGCTACCAAAGAAGCCGAATACATTGCTGCCAAAGAAGCCAAAGAAGCCATAAAACAGGATTTGGGAGTAGTTCTATCCAGCACATCACCCATTCCATTGCTGTGTGACAACATTGGAGCCACGAGACCACTCAAAGTCGAAGCACATCGAGAAGAAGTACCATGTATTATGGAAGATAGTTTGAAGAGGGGACTTCCTAATTCAAAAGGTAGCATCAGCAGAAAATGTAGCAGACCCATTGACTAAGCCACTGACAGAAAAAGTATTTGAGAAATACGTGGAAAGCATGGGACTCTGGCTTATACCCGATTGGACCTAAGTGCAAGTGGGAGCTGTTAGACAGTGTATGCCCTTAGCTCCAATCAGAATGATGTACATTATGACATTTAATGTAAATGAATAAAGTACATATTGATTCATGTTATTATGATGTGCCGCCAAGTTGGTTTGGGTGGCTTGTCTCAGCTGCTAGGGTGAGACCTGAGGTACATGAAGTGTGGGTTTTCTTGAAACCTTGAACTGGACCAAAATTTTAGTATTGCCCTAGTCCTTGGAGATAGATAGGCAAAACTAGAATGTTACACCTGACCCCTTGACTCGATTATGATACTACACTAGGTGTCGAATTGGACTGTCTTTGATATGCCAATCAGTAAGATCCTTAGAGGGGGTCAAAACCAGAGTATGTTGGGACAGTTCGAGAATTCATCTGAGTGAGTGATCATAGTGACAAGATCAACCCCTTTGTTGGACAAAGTGAATGATCGGAGATGCACTTTCTCTGATGGAAACCTAAACTACCGGCTATTGATTTCAATTGTTGAAATTTGTTTTGCAAAATATATTTATATAGAGATATACATATATATATATCTATATATATATTATGGTTTGAAAATTTTTGCAAAAGGTTTAATTCCTGAGATCCATGTAAGTAGAGAGTGAAACACTGTACCTTGCAGCCGAGGCAGAGGTCCTCTATTGTTGGGTTTTTAAAGGTGGCTTGACCTAAGGACCATTTAGTGTAAATGTTGGGCCCATTAAGAGCCCATGGTGATGGACTTAGGGGTTCATTGTCTCCTATAGTGAATTCGGCCAGGCCTTGTAATAGAGGCTGGGCTGAACCCATGTGGCTGATGTGTAGATCAATATTTGGGTCCCACGGCATACAAGGATAACCAACTGGGTAGCAGATTGAGGGGCTAGTGAGCACATAGACTTAGTGGGCCTAAAGCCCAATTCAAAATGGCTTAATAAGATTACTTAAAAGAGGGCGGTTCTAGGATTTAGATCAGTAGATAGGATAAGGGGTTATCCTTGTTAGACAGTCTTTGTATGGCCTTAGCTTCAATCAGAATGATGTACTTTTGACATTTATTCTAAATGAATAAAGTGCATATTTGATTCATGTTCTTGTGGTTTGTTTCTGTGTTATACCCTTAAAATGGACACTTAATGAGACTCGTGTTAGTTTAGAATGTTCACAGTCGGTGGGTCGGTCTTGGGAGACCTATCCTGATATGGCTGACACTGATGTGCCACCAAGTCGGTTGGGGTGGCATGTCTCAGCTGCTAGGGTGAGACCCAAGGCACATGCAGTTTAGGATTAATTAAATCTTTGAACCGGACCAGATTTCCAGTATTGCTCGGGACCTTGGAGATTGATAGGTAAAACTAGAAAGCTACACCTGACCCCTAGACTCGATTATGATACTGCACTAGGTGTCGGATTGGGCTGTCTTTGATATGCCAATCAGTGAGATCCTTAGCGGAGCTCAAAACCTGGGTATGTTGGGATAGTCTGAGAATTCATCTGAGTGGGTGATCATAGTGACAGAATTAGCCCCTTTGTCGGACAAAGGTAATGATCGGGGATGCACTCTCTCTAATGGAAACCAAGACTACCGGCAGCCAATTTCAATCGTTGAGATTTGTTTTTGCAAAATATATTTTATATAAGATATAAAAGTATATATATATATATATATTACGATTTCTAAAATGTTTGCAAAAGGTTTTAATTCCCGGGATCCACATAAGCAAAGAGTGCAACATTGTTCCTTGCAGCCGAGGGAGAGGTCCTCTCTTGTCAGGCAGTGTTTGATCATTATGGGCTGAGAGGTTATGTGTAAGGCCACTGAAGGTAATACCTGATGGGTTAATCTTGCATCTACCCACAGTCCCTGGGTTTTTATAAGGTGGCTTGGCACATGAACCACTTAATATAAGTGTTGGGCCTAATAGAAGCCCATGTGATGGGTTTCAGGGGGTGCACTGTCCACAACAGTGTATTCGGCCAAGCCTTGTGACAAAGGTTGAGCCGAACCCATGTGGCTGTTGTGTAGATCAATGCTTGGGTCCCACGCCATACAAAGAAGCCCAACTGGGCAGCAATTTGGAAGCAGTTTGAGCACATAGACTTATTGGGCTTAAAGCCCATTTTGAACTGGCCTATTTTTTAGTTAAATAGAGGGGGCGGATCTGGGATTAAATCAGTAGATAGGATAGAGTCCTACTCTATCCACTCAGAGAGACCATATATGAATTTAGATCTGGAAACCTCCTGATAAGATCAGGAGAAGGCTGATCTAATCTGTAGATAAGATAAGAGTCTTATCCTTATCACTTAAAGAGAGTCCAAATTCAGATAATGATCTAAATTAGGAATCTTCTAATAGGATCAGGAGCTGATAAAAATAGGAGGGGGTGAACCATCCAAGCATCTAGAGATCAAATCTCTAATAACCAAGAGAGAAGACATTTGCGCCATCTTTTGCTCTTGCGTTCTCCTCTAGTTGCCGCCTCACTACTAGTTTGATCTCCTTGGTGGGAGAAGATCAAGAAGTGTTCTTGATATTAGTCTTTGGAGAAAGGCTGATAGGAAGTTGTGCTCACTGCCTTCATTGGATTCTTCCTGAAGAGTTTGGTTCGTGGGACGGACCCTGCTAATTCTGCTCCTCCATCCACTGTGTCATCTTCAGTGGGAGCAGTCTTTGGTGATCTTCTTTGGGCGTGAACACTTGCATTGAGAGATACTATTTCTCTGTATCAGGTATATCCCTCTCCTGCTGTTTCGTTTCAAATTTAGTTCGGTTTATGGTTCAAGATTGATCATTGAAAAATATGATTTTTCTAAAATAGGGAATACGATTCCCAGTTGAAGGGAGAGAATTTTTTAAATTCGCCCACCTTATTCCACAAGTTTTGGGCGTCCATTTGATGGATCTCTCACTCCCTTCAATCCCTATCCACTCAAAGAGTCCATATCCAAATAAAGATTTGGATCAGGAAATTCCTAATTTGATTAGGAAGGCTGATCTTCATCTGCAGATAAGATAAGGGATTATCCTTATCTCTTAAAGAGAGTCCAGGTCCAAATAAAAGATTTGGATTAGGAAACTCTTAATGGGATTAGGAGAACCTCTCTTTAAGGCAATAAATAGAAGAGTAGGGAAAATCTCCAAATCACCTCATAGTCTACTAAATTAGAAAGAGAGACAACACAGTTTGACTGCACTGTCTTCTTCTCTCCTGTTCTTGCTGCCCTACCAGTTCGATCTCCACCAGTGGGAGTGATCAAGAACAGTTCTTGATATTGCCTTTTGGTGGAAAAGGCAATATGAAGTCATGCTCACCTGCCCTCCATCATAATCTTGTTGAAGAATTTGGTTCTTGCTAAAGAATCGCCTTGTTGATTCGGCTTCACCTCACACTGTGTCATCTTTGGTGGAAGCAGTCATTGGTCTTCTCCTTGGGCGTGAACACCATCTTTGGGGGTTTACTATTACTCCATATCAGGTATATTCCTTTACTCCCTTTTGCTTTCAGATATGGTCCGATTTGGTTTTAAGATTGCTTTCAGATCTGCTCTAGAAGATCTGGAGCAGGGTTTTTCATAATTTTGTCCAATTTGTCGGACGTTAAGACCAGCATAAGGTTATAGAACTAGTCAGCATAATTTGGGCCTTAGAGTTTGTTGTCGTCCAACAGTTTGGCGAATTGTTCGTTTGCCATTTCTGATAAAAGGCAAGGCAGATTTGTAAGTCCACAACCTAATGGATTCATGTTATCACATAGATATGGCTTTTAATCTATGTTCCATTTTCATTTTGGGCATCTCTGAGATTCCCTCCAATCTCAGTGACGGAGACAGTTGTGTCTCTAGAAATGTGGGAAATCACATGGGGTGCATGGAGCCAAATGTTTCAACTGCATAACCCCACCACCTTCTGTGAAGGATCTTATCCACTCATCTTACGAGTTTTCCCTTTGGCCTCTGTCACACAAGGTTCATAGCCATTTTAGGTTAAATCTTTCTGTCCAGTAAGTGCTCACCCATCATGTTCGTGAACGCCAAGGTACCGTGAGAGAGTCTTCCATTTTAGGATAGGCCCCTCCCATATCGGTCAATGACGCCCCTATCATCTCATGAAGCAATCCAGCTAACTGCATTAGCAGATGGATAGCCCAATTTTATGGTGCATCCCCATCCACCAATATAGTCAACCTTCATACTAATGATGGAAGGCCTTTAGAGAGTTCATCATATGAATCTCCCTATCACATGCACTTATATTTTTAACGAATAATTACGCCATAGTTTAATTTAGGTAAAATCAAAGTGGCCCCCACTAGCTTTCATAAAGTTATGTTTAGATGGGCCCTAAACGGCTAGGGTTCCGCACGGATCCTCTTGGGGAAGAAGCTGGTGTGGGGCCCACCATGAAGGGAGATCATCCAATGATCTTAAGGATACCATGCCAATGATGTGCATTCAGCCATGGTGTGCGTAAGAGCCACTATCGAATCAGCATGGGCTAAGTACTTATGGCCCATGAACGTAGTACATCACACATCCATACATCACATGCATAAAATCCATAATTGATCAAATCAATTAAATAACTGTAAAAACCATATGTAAAGCTATAACATTATCAAATAATATTATCTAGGTATATAGGCTGAACTGCAATGAGAAGTTCGGCCCATATAGCATTTATGCTGAATTGGGCGAAAACAGTTTTAACAGACTAAAAATGGGTTTTACAGATGTGGGCTGAATTGCATCTTGTAATTAATCATCAACACCTTGACCCATATATGAGATTTTAGGGCTGAAAACAGCCCCCATCGAACCATAGATTCGGTCCAATCAGTTTGGTTCAATTTGATTCGAATGGGTCTAGGGTTTCATTTTTAATTCAAGATTCAATTCAAGAATGATGATCTGAAACTAAATAACTGATACAAGACAATCAAGAATCAGTAGGAGGGTTGTTCGTAAGACTGCTACCCTGCAAAACAAAGATTAAATCGCAGTATGCAATTTCCAAAACTGCAAATCAGAATCTTGGTGTAATGTAGGGGCGAACAATGGTATTTTGGGCTGAACTTTTGTGGGTATAGTATTTATTAGTATATAAGGCTCTTTAAAAGCCCATTAACTCTAATTTGTAATTCCATTAAAAATCTCATGCATTGCACAAGTTTTGACTAGTTTAAAACTAAAATAATAAAAATTACTAAATCACGACTAGTTTAACCTTGATTAAAACACATTAAAAGCCAATTATAATTAAAATCGTGTGCCTACTAATTAATTCAATGTATAAATTTGAATTTTCATGCACGCACTCAAATAATGAATACTCCTAATTATAAATACTCGTTCAACTTTGAAATTATAGCCACTTTCCTATTTAGGTGGTGAGCCCATGATTTAATTGTTCAAATCAAATGAATCAATCTGTGATATTATAATTAAATTAAAATTATAGAATAAATAAAATACAAAAATTATAAAAAATTTATAAATAAATGAGAATATTTCTAATATTGTATATTCATCTTATTAAATATTAAACAAAAGTAAGCATGATGAAAAAATACAAAAAATGATAATCAAATATCTACCTTCTCATCCATGGATTGAATCATTGAGTTACTAAACAGTTTGACAGTTCAAGTGGCTGGTTTGTACGACAGTGGCTGGTTTGAACGTTGCATTCTTTGTTTAGACATTGAGTTATCCAAATTCCATCCTTTATTTAATTACAATGTAAAGTTTGTACCATCTTTTACATCGATGGAGTTACCTGCATGGGAATATATGTAGTTTTCCCTGTGTTTGAAAGTTTCGTTAAATTTCCACTTCAATTCCTCTTATGTAATGACACATGGATATGTGTTTGAAATGACAACAATGAATAATTATACATTATGTTATTCTTACAATTCCCTCATCTTTTTTAATAATAAAAAACAGCCTATAATCTTTTAAAAACCAACGTTTGAAAAAAAATTAAAAATAAAATAAGTGTTTCGGCCGTTTCTAAGTACTGATACAATACGGTCAAAACTCATATCCTATCGATACTTTGAACTTGGATATATATCAAAAATAAAAATAAAGGGATTTTTTAATGCTCAGAAAAACAATTAATCACCAATTAAATTGATGATGTGAGGCACATGTATATGTAGAAACTTTAAATTGTAATTATTCAATACTCAACACTGAGATGAGATGCTGACCACCAATTTTATTTGCCCGGGCACTTTTGTTGTTTTGCTAACTTGCAACCTCCATCATCATTTTTCTTATATTCTTATAATTAATTAACCCTTAATATCTTCTTTGGCAAGTTGAAGTTTCAATATGAAATCGAACAAAGATAACAATGAATCGTAAAAATCTTCTCCATATTAATCTGATGAATAATATCTCTAAAACCACATTTGTAGTTAGCCTTGTCGAAGAAAGAAAGAGGTGTGAGTGCAGAATACGCAGAGAGGAGGAACAAGAGGACGAAATTTCTTTGTTCAAAAATACGTACACACAACGAAGAAATGACCATAAGAAACGTTATCGCGCGTTGTGGAACTTTGAACTCAAAACACCTGCGTCAGCGGCAGGAGTCTCTTAAGCGTAAACCAGGAAATACTCACATGATGAACATATTATATATACATCGATCGATCCCAAAATTCCCATTGCGTTCCATCCCATTTGAAAACAGAAAACCCCAACGACTCACAAATTTCATCCACAGTAGTTAGCTAGTTTAATTGCGGTTTATATCCGAAAAAAGAATGGCTTCCTACGGAAGAAATCTGGTGATGATGAGAGCTGCTTCAATATTTATGGTCTTCATGATTTTGCTTTCCATAGTGCTTCCGCTGGCAGCAACAAGGTCTCTGTTGGGCCAAGATGATGAGTGGTTAAAGAAGGAAGATATTGTGCTTCATCTTCAATCCCTGCAAAGAGGCCCGGTGCCACCTTCAGGACTTTCATGTGGTTCGAGATTTCCAAACCGACCATGTCCTCCGCCATGATTCCGTGTGGCCATGCATGTTGCGCCACTATCATCTTTGCCTTCATCAATTAATATATACTTCTTCCTGTTAGACAGTTTTGTATGCCCTTAGCTTCAATCATTTTGATGTACTTTTGTTATTTAGTGGAAATAAATAAAGTGCATGTTTGATTCATGTTGTTTGGTTTAATTCTGTGTAAAACCCTAAAACTGGACATTTGTAGAGACTCATGTTAGTTTTGAATGTTCACAGCCGTTGGATAAGTCTGGGGAGATTTATCCTGCCAAGGCTGATACTGGTGTGCCACCAAGTGTTGGGATGGCCTGTCTCAGCCATCAGGGTAAGACCCGAGGCACATACAGCATGGGATTACTTGAATCCTTGAACCGGACCAGATTTCCAGTCTTGCCCTGGACCTTGGAGATAGATGGGCAAAACTGGAAAGTTACACCTGACCCCTAGACTCGATTATGACACTTCACTAGGTGCTGGATCAGGCTGCCTTTGATATGCCAATCAGTGAGATCCTTAGTGGGGATCAAAACCTGGGTATGTTGGGGCAGTTTGAGAATTCATCTGAGTGGGTGGTCATAGTGACAGAATCGGCCACTTTGTCGGACAAAGGGTAATGATCGGGAATGCACTCTCTCTGATGGAAACCAAACTGCCGGCAGTTGATTTCAATCGTTGGAATTTTGTTTTTGCAAAATTAATATATTTACATATATATGTACGGTTTCAAAATGTTTGCAAATGGTTTTAATTCCCGGGATCCATGTGAGAGGAGAGTGCGGCACTGTTCCTTGCAGCCGAGGGAGAGGTCCTCTCTTGTTGGGCAGTGCTTGATCATTAAGGGCTGAGAGGTTAAGTGTAAGACCATTTAGGATAATACCTGATGGGCTAATCTTGCACCTGCCCACAGTCCCTGGGTTTTTATAAGATGGCTTGGCCCAGGGACCACTTAATGTAAGTGTTGGGCCCATAGGGTTCATACGATGGACTCAAGGGGTTCATTGAGATTTTCAGTGAATTTGGCTGGGCCTTGTATTAAAGGCTGGGCCGAACCCATGTGGCTGGTGTGTAGATCAATGCTTGGGTCCCACGCCATACAAAGAAGCCCAACTGGGCAGCAGATTGGAAACTAATTAAACACTGAATACTTAATGGGCCAAAAGCCCATTTCGAAGTGGGCTGATATGATCACCCATCAATGGGGCGAATTTGAGATTGCAGTTAGCAAAAAGGATTGGGCTCTTAGCCTTATCCACTCTTAGAGACCAAATTCAAATCAGATTTGAATCTGGTAACCTCCTGATAAGATCAGGAGTAAGCTAACTCTATCTGGGAAAGGGATTAAGATTATCCCCTATCCAAATACTGATTTGGATTGGGATAACTCCTAATTAGGAGATTTCTTAATCAAGAAGAAAAGAGAGGAGATTTTTTCAAATGAACCAAGAGAGAGAAATAAGATTTCGATCCAAGAGGTTCTGGTAAGCAAGAAAGGTTCCTGCGAATTGAGATTAGATCTCATTCTCTCCAGAAAAGAAAACAGTTCAGCTTTTTCGTTTCTGGAAATCTCCTCCTGCCGCCGCCATCTGCATTGTTGCAAGATTCGATCTTTGCAGAAAAGAAAGTCAAGAAACCAGTTCTTGACATCAGTCTTGCAAGAAAGACTGAAAGAATTCAGTGTTTAGTACATCCAGGGCATTCTTGTGAAGGATCCAGTGTGTAGGACGCACCCTGCTGGTTCTGTTCCATCCACAGCTGTGTCATCTTCAGCAGGGACAGATCTTGGAGCATTCTTTGGGCGTGAACACCAACTTTGGGAGATACTGCTTCTCCGGATCAGGTATAATCCTCCCATTTATCTTTTGGTACAGATCTGGTTTGATTAGGGTTCAAGTAGATCCTTGAATATTGTATTCTAAATTCAGGGAATATGATTCCCAGTTGGGAGAAGGTAGGAAATTTTTGAAATTCGCCCCACCCATTCCGCAACCTTTATGGCGTCCATTAGATGGATCCTACCATTCTTTCAGTGGTATCAGAGCCACAGGTTCGAATCTTGAACCAAAAGAAAATCAGATCTGACCCTGCGCAGATGGATAGAAGGTGTTCTTTCAAGATTGCGCAGATTGTCTTCTTTTTTTTCAAGAAACTGTTTCTTGTTAAGGGCGATTGATCTGAAATTAATTTCTATTAAATCCAAAATTTATTTGGAATTGTTCTTTATTTATTTTGATTTAATGGACTGTTCAAACCTGGAGATCGCAGTGCAGTTTTAGCGCAGATGGTCTGCGCACCCTTTTTCTTTTCTATTTATTTATTTCATTCAATTCGGTCTGTAAATAATTTTTTTTTATTTTTTTAGACTGAATGTATAGGATTTGATCAAGAATGTAATTAATAGAAATAGGATTTCTGTTATTTTTCTTGATTAAAGAAGATGGAAGAAGATGGCGGCGCAGGAGATTTGCAGATGGAGAAATCATTTTCTGCGATTTGCAGTTTATGAAACTGCAACCCTTGTGATTAACCTCTGTTTTGCAGGTGGTGCGAACAGTCCATAATTGTTTTGTGTTTGCTAGAAATCAAAACTATTAATTTCAGATCATTCAATACTTAATTCTTGAATTGAAAATCAGTTTTGGACCATTTCGGACTAGATTGGACCAAAACTGTTTGGACCGAATCTGGGTTTCGAAAGGGGCTGTTCTCAGTCCAATTGTCTCACACTTTCGTTCCAAATCTGATGTTCAATTACAGGGATTAATTCGGCCCACCTGTAAAGCCCAGTTTTAAAGGGTTAAAACTGCAAAAGCCCATTATTGTGAGATAAGCTGTATGGGCCGAACTGCTATCTGCGATTCAGCCCATACACCTAGTGGACATTAATCGTTAATGACTTGGTTTTTAAATGGGCCGTTGAATGGGCTTTACAGCAATTAATTGATTGGATCAATTCCTCCTTTACATGTGATGTTTGGATGTTTGATGTGCTGCAACCATGGGCCATAAGTACTTGGCCCGTGATGACTCGTTAGTGGCTCTTGCGCACGCCATGGCTGAATGCACATCATTGCCATGGTGTCCCTGAAGGTCATTGGATGACCCCCCTCTTTGCCTGGTGGGCCCCACAACCCTGAAAAGGGATGCGTACGGAACCCCTAGCCGATTAAGGCCCACCAGAAATCTGACTTTATGAAAGTCAGTGGGAGCCACTTTGGTTTGACCTAAATTAGAACTAGGCCGTAATTTTGTTCCCTCCAGCAAATATGAATGCAAGTGATAGGGAGATCCATATGATGGACTCTCTAAAGGCCTTCCGTCATTAGCACAATGATGGGTCCATCAGTAATGAGGAAACGCACCATAAAATTGGGCTATCCATTTGCTGTTGGATCTGTTAGAGTGTTTCATAAGATGATAGGGGCGTCATAGACCGATGTGGGAGGGGCTTCACCAGAAAATGGGAACTCTCTCATGGTACCTTGGCGTAACCTGAATATGATGGGTGTGCACTCACTGACAGAAGGGTTTACCTGAAAACGGCTCTGAACCTTGTCTGACAGAGGCCAAAGGGAAACTCATTTGATGAGTGGATATGATCCGTCACAGAAAGGTGGTGGGGTTATGCAGCTGAAACAGTTGGCTTCACGCACCCCATGTGATTTCCCACATTTCCAGAGACATTTCGTCGTCTCCGTCACTGAGATAGGAGGGAAATCTCAGAGATGAACAAATGGGAATGGAACATAGATTAAAAGCCATATCTATGTAGGTAAACATGAATCAAACTAAGGTTGTGGACTAATGATTTTGCTGTTTTATCAGAAAATGGCAAACGGTCAATTTGCAAAGCTTCTAGACGATAACAAGCTTAAGGGCCCAAACTATGCCGACTGGTACAGAAATCTTATGCTGGTCCTAACTTCTGAAAAGTTAGACAAGGTAGTGAAAAATCCTGCCCCGGAACGTCCGGGTGATAGGGCTTCTGAGGCCCGTAGGAGGGACTACCAAGATTGGGAGGATAAGAACTCCCTAGCCCGCTGCTTTGTCATTGCCTCATTAGACAACTCAATACAGAGGCAGTTCGATCAGATCGAACTTGCCAAGGACATATTGGACAGTCTAAGGACAATGTATGAGGAGCAGAACCGTTCTACTCGACAGAAGGTCCTGAAATTGTTCATGACCGCGCAGATGACCAAAGGGCAGAAAGTTCATGACCATTGTCTTCGGATGATGGGATACATCAACGAACTTGAAGCTCTTGGATCCGGGCTAGATCTTGGCACGCAAGTGGATGCCATCCTAAATTCTTTGCCCTCTTCCTTCAATGCGTTCACTATGAACTACAATATGAATAAGCTGAATGTCAGCGTCCAGGAACTCAGCAATATGTTGCAGAGGGCCGAGGATTTACTCAAGAAGGATGAGCCTGTGGTTATGCTTGCTGAAGCTAACAAATCGGGCAAGAGAAAGAGAAAGGCAAAGAAGCCCCAGAAGAAGACTACCAAACCCAAGAAGCAGAAGAAGAACAAGGCATCTGATGTCTGTCACTTCTGCAAGCAGACCGGACACTGGAAGAGGAACTGTCCTACCTACCTGGAATCTAAGAAAGGTAATATCGAAACTTGTGTCATAGAAACTAATATGTTAGTTACTTCTGTGTCCTGGTGTGTTGACTCCGGGGCTTCAACTCATGCGTGTAACTCACTGCAGGGGTTCAAAGTTAGCAGAAGGCTGAGTGAAGGTGAAGTGACACTGTTCTTGGGAACAACTGCAAGTGTTGCAGCTGCGGCAATAGGAACCGTAGAATTAGTTTTTAAAGAAGGAGTCCTTGTACTTAAAGATTGTCTTTATGTACAGAACTTGAGAAGGAATTTAATTTCTGTTTCAAAAATGTGTGCTGATGGATATACTGTTTACTTTAGTAATATGATTACTGTTAAACGGAATAATAAATTCATCGCATGCGGGGAGCTAGAGAACGGTCTCTATGTTCTGCATCCTTCTTTGGAAACTAACTTAACCGAAACTACGTCGGTCGAAAATCCCAAGAAAAGGACTCGTGATACAGTAAATCTCACATGCCTCTGGCATTACCGACTTGGCCACATCGGTGTCGACCGAATCACAAGACTAGTAAAGGATGGTCCTTTGGATTTTCTAACCGTAGAAAATCTTCCCACTTGTGAACCTTGCCTCCAAGGTAAGATGACTAAGCGGCCATTTGACGGTAAGCCTGAAAGATGTGCAGGCACACTTGACCTAATACATACTGATGTATGTGGTCCCCTGAGTGTTAGGACACGGAATCAACACGTGTACTTCATCACCTTTACAGATGATTTTTCACGATATGGTTACGTGTACCTAATGAGACATAAGTCTGAATCATTTGAAAAGTTCAAAGAGTTCAGACAGGAAGTCGAGAAACAGTTAGGGAGAGAAATTAAGGCCCTTCGATCAGATCGAGGTGGCGAGTATCTCTCTGATGAATTCAGGGACTACTTAAAGGCCAATGGGATAGTGTCACAACTAGCTCCTCCTGCTACACCTCAACTCAACGGTGTTTCAGAGAGGAGAAATAGGACCTTATTAGACATGGTCCGGTCACTTCTCGTACGCTCAGAATTACCCACATCCTTTTGGGGATACGCATTAGAGACTGCTACCTACGTGCTGAATAGGGTTCCAACCAAATCAGTTCCGAAAACTCCATATGAACTTTGGACCGGAAGGAAGCCAAGTGTGAGACACTTGAAGATTTGGGGTTGTCCTGCACACGTTAAAAGAACAAGTGCGGACAAGTTGGAATCTAAAACCAGCCGTTGCCTGTTTATAGGCTACCCAAAGGATTCGGTGGGTTATCTATTCTATGACCCAAGTGAGCAGAAAGTGTTCTGCAGTCGAAACGCCCGATTCTTAGAATCCGATTACATCCTGGACACCCATCGTCAGGAAATAGTTCTTGATGAGGAGAGCTCAGGAGCAGTGGGAGATGACCCACAAGTTCCAGGTAATGACCAACCTAGAAGGTCCACCCGGGTATCCAGACCACCAGTCCGATATGGTTATGACCAGGATAGTTACCTGGTGGAAGCCTTGACTAGTGAAGAGGATCCCGTGTCTTACGCGGAAGCTATGTTAGACATAGACTCCCAGAAGTGGGTAGAGGCCATGAGAGCCGAGATGGACTCAATGGAGACCAATGGAGTCTGGACTCTAGTGGATCTGCCCTCCGGGGTAAAAGCAATTGGTTGCAAATGGATCTACAACAGGAAGAAGGGCCCCGATGGCAGGATTGAGACCTTTAAAACTCGTTTGGTGGCGAAAGGGTATACTCAGAAAGAAGGCATCGACTATGAGGAAACCTTTTCACCGGTGGCCATGCTTAAATCCATTAGGATCCTGCTAGCTGTAGCAGCGTACCATGATTACGAGATTTGGCAAATGGATGTCAAAACAGCGTTCCTGAATGGAGATCTTAGTGAAGATATCTACATGCAGCAGCCGCAAGGCTTCATTGCTGCTGGTCAGGAACACATGGTATGTAAACTTAATAGATCCATATATGGACTTAAGCAGGCTTCTAGGAGTTGGAACATCCGTTTTGATTCTACAGTCAAAACGTTTGACTTTGAGCAGAATCCGGATGAGCCCTGTGTTTACAGGAAATCCAGTGGGGATAAGATCACCTTTTTAGTCTTGTATGTGGACGATATCCTACTCATTGGGAATGATGTAGGAATGTTGACTTCGGTCAAGGTGTGGCTATCACAGCAGTTCTCCATGAAAGATCTTGGAGAAGATTCATACATACAGGGTCTTCGACTCTATAGAGATAGATCGAAGCGGATAATTGGATTATCCCAGGCTGCTTACATTGACAAAATTGTCAAAAGATACAGCATGGAAAACTCCAAGAAAGGAAACGTTCCTTTCAGGCACGGAGTCACTCTCTCCAAGAAGATGTCTCCCAAGACTTCTGAGGAGATTGAGAGCATGAGAGACGTTCCCTATGCCTCAGCTGTGGGGAGCATCATGTATGCCATGTTGTGCACTCGCCCGGACATAGCTCAGGCGGTGAGTGTGGTAAGCAGATTCCAGGCAAACCCAGGACAGGAGCATTGGACTGCTGTGAAGAACATACTCAAATACCTTCGAAGGACGAAAGAGTTTTGTCTGGTATTCGATGGTAGTTCACTGCAAGTTCTAGGGTATACCGATGCCGATTTCCAGTCGGATCCAGATGATAGAAAGTCTACATCTGGGTATGTTTTCACGATAGGATCGTGTGCTGTTTGCTGGAAAAGCAGCAAACAGGGGTCCACTGCAGACTCCACAACCGAGGCCGAGTACATTGCCGCAAGTGAAGCTGCCAAGGAAGCCGTGTGGATGAAGAAATTCATACACGAATTGGGAGCGATTCCATCCAGCACATCACCCATCCCGTTGTTGTGTGACAACAATGGAGCGATCGCCCAGGCTAAAGAGCCTCGGGCCCACTCGAAGTCAAAGCACATCGAGAGGAAGTACCATGTACTGCGGGAGATCGTTGGTAGAGGGGACATCCTAATTCAAAAGGTAGCATCAGCGGATAATGTGGCAGACCCATTGACTAAGCCACTGACACAGAAGGTGTTTGAGAAACACGTGGAAAGTATGGGACTCCGGCTTGTACCAGATTGGACCTAAGTGCAAGTGGGAGCTGTTAGACAGTTTTGTATGCCCTTAGCTTCAATCATTTTGATGTACTTTTGTTATTTAGTGGAAATAAATAAAGTGCATGTTTGATTCATGTTGTTTGGTTTAATTCTGTGTAAAACCCTAAAACTGGACATTTGTAGAGACTCATGTTAGTTTTGAATGTTCACAGCCGTTGGATAAGTCTGGGGAGATTTATCCTGCCAAGGCTGATACTGGTGTGCCACCAAGTGTTGGGATGGCCTGTCTCAGCCATCAGGGTAAGACCCGAGGCACATACAGCATGGGATTACTTGAATCCTTGAACCGGACCAGATTTCCAGTCTTGCCCTGGACCTTGGAGATAGATGGGCAAAACTGGAAAGTTACACCTGACCCCTAGACTCGATTATGACACTTCACTAGGTGCTGGATCAGGCTGCCTTTGATATGCCAATCAGTGAGATCCTTAGTGGGGATCAAAACCTGGGTATGTTGGGGCAGTTTGAGAATTCATCTGAGTGGGTGGTCATAGTGACAGAATCGGCCACTTTGTCGGACAAAGGGTAATGATCGGGAATGCACTCTCTCTGATGGAAACCAAACTGCCGGCAGTTGATTTCAATCGTTGGAATTTTGTTTTTGCAAAATTAATATATTTACATATATATGTACGGTTTCAAAATGTTTGCAAATGGTTTTAATTCCCGGGATCCATGTGAGAGGAGAGTGCGGCACTGTTCCTTGCAGCCGAGGGAGAGGTCCTCTCTTGTCGGGCAGTGCTTGATCATTAAGGGCTGAGAGGTTAAGTGTAAGACCATTTAGGATAATACCTGATGGGCTAATCTTGCACCTGCCCACAGTCCCTGGGTTTTTATAAGATGGCTTGGCCCAGGGACCACTTAATGTAAGTGTTGGGCCCATAGGGTTCATACGATGGACTCAAGGGGTTCATTGAGATTTTCAGTGAATTTGGCTGGGCCTTGTATTAAAGGCTGGGCCGAACCCATGTGGCTGGTGTGTAGATCAATGCTTGGGTCCCACGCCATACAAAGAAGCCCAACTGGGCAACAGATTGGAAACTAATTAAACACTGAATACTTAATGGGCCAAAAGCCCATTTCGAAGTGGGCTGATATGATCACCCATCAATGGGGCGAATTTGAGATTGCAGTTAGCAAAAAGGATTGGGCTCTTAGCCTTATCCACTCTTAGAGACCAAATTCAAATCAGATTTGAATCTGGTAACCTCCTGATAAGATCAGGAGTAAGCTAACTCTATCTGGGAAAGGGATTAAGATTATCCCCTATCCAAATACTGATTTGGATTGGGATAACTCCTAATTAGGAGATTTCTTAATCAAGAAGAAAAGAGAGGAGATTTTTTCAAATGAACCAAGAGAGAGAAATAAGATTTCGATCCAAGAGGTTCTGGTAAGCAAGAAAGGTTCCTGCGAATTGAGATTAGATCTCATTCTCTCCAGAAAAGAAAACAGTTCAGCTTTTTCGTTTCTGGAAATCTCCTCCTGCCGCCGCCATCTGCATTGTTGCAAGATTCGATCTTTGCAGAAAAGAAAGTCAAGAAACCAGTTCTTTACATCAGTCTTGCAAGAAAGACTGAAAGAATTCAGTGTTTAGTACATCCAGGGGATTCTTGTGAAGGATCCAGTGTGTAGGACGCACCCTGCTGGTTCTGTTCCATCCACAGCTGTGTCATCTTCAGCAGGGACAGATCTTGGAGCATTCTTTGGGCGTGAACACCAACTTTGGGAGATACTGCTTCTCCGGATCAGGTATAATCCTCCCATTTATCTTTTGGTACAGATCTGGTTTGATTAGGGTTCAAGTAGATCCTTGAATATTGTATTCTAAATTCAGGGAATATGATTCCCAGTTGGGAGAAGGTAGGAAATTTTTGAAATTCGCCCCACCCATTCCGCAACCTTTATGGCGTCCATTAGATGGATCCTACCATTCTTTCACTTCCGCCATCTCCATGGTTAATAAAACTCTGTCTCTGTCAGCACTTTAGTGGTGTGTTTTAATTAATATATTTTTCTTAATTTGATGGTTTAAGTTACGTTCCCTGCTATTTGGTATTGTAATTGGTCTAGTACAGTACCACTAGCTAGTTGTGCAAACTTATAATAAGTGCTTTTGCCGATATCCGCACAAATTCTAGTTTGATATAATAAATGATGTTTCTGTACATTCAGAACAAAAGTTGTCTTGAGGCTTACAGGGTGAATTTGTTTTGCTTCCCCATGCAATTGTTTCATCTAAACATCGTTGCATGAATCAATAAGTCGATCATTGCCGAAATAAATGAGAAATAAGAGTGGAAGCTAGCTAGAGTGGGAGGGGAGGGGAAAACTTTGGCTGTCGACGGGTGACAGGAATTCCTTGTAACGGGAAAACTTTTGCTATGTCCGGCCACTTCCTCAGCAGTAGCAGTAGCAGAAACTGGGACATATCATACTTCTACTCTCTTTTTTTGTTGATATTAAACAGGTTTTTGTTAACAGATCTGCGATCAGGAAAGCATATCAGATAGCTAAATTAGCTAGATCTTGCAGAACTTATGTAAATGCTAACTATCCCCTCCAATCCTGCAACAGTATTTTTAAACGTGGTCTTTTTCTCTTTAGCAACGTTAACGAACGTGAACGTTAACGTGTATTATGTTGTGTAAAGATTTTTTTTATCTATTCCTAATATTAAAAAAAAAATAGAAAAAACCTTCAAAGTTGAAACCTGATGTAAACGTTTTTGGTCACATACAATTTTTTGTGATGTATAAATTTTTTGGCTAAGTACCTCGTTGTTTAACCCGGTGGGGACGTGCCTTGGTGATGAGCTACTTGGTGGCGAACTCCCTGGGGGAGAACTGCTTGGTGACGAACTGCTTGGTGGCGAACTACCCAGTGGCGAGCTCCCTGGTGGCGAACTGCCTGGTGGCGAACTGCCTGGGGGCAAACTGCCTGGTGTCGAACTCCCTGGTGGCGAATTGCCTGGGGGCGAACTGCCTGGTGGCGAACTACCTGGTGGCAAACTGCCTGGTGGCGAACTGCCTGGTAGTGAACTCCCTGGTGGCGAACTGCCTGGGGGCGAGCTGCCTGGTGGCGAACAGCCTGGTGGCGAACTGCCTGGTGGCGAGCTGCCTGGTGGCAAACTGCCTGGTGGCGAACTGCCTGGTGGCGAGCTGCCTGGTGGCGAGCTGCCTGGGGGCGAACTGCCTGATGGCAAACTGCTTGGTGGCGAACTCCCTGGTGGCGAACTGCCTGATGGCGAACTCGTCACTTGACTTGCTCCTAGGCGGTCTGCAACTCAGAGGATGGTGGAGCTCCCTGGTGCAGCGCAACCCGACTACCCTCCCCGTGAGGTGATCTTCTCTCCTTTGTAGACGGCGGGAGCTGAGGGACCTGCGAGAACTAAATCAGAGGACCCGGGGCTATTTTCCCGGCGGGGACTCTCCGATGCCTAAGTTAGCATTTTGATTACAGAGGGCTTGGAGAGAAATGAGAGAGCTAGAGAGCGGGGGTTACCATCCTTTTTCCTCCCCTTTGGCTTTGGGGGTCGGAGTCCTTATATAGTGGTGCCCTCGCGGGTTAGGTGGGTAAAAAGCCATCAAACGGTAAGACGTCATATCTCGTCAGAACCGGGGTACGGTGATGAACTCCTCGAGATTGTTAGGCTGGCGCTTATGCCAGGCGGCCAGGTCGGCGCCTGGGCCAGGTTGTTAGGTCGGCGCAATGTCAGTCGGCGGGTCGGTGTCCGGGCCAGGTTGCCAGGCCGGCGCCTGTGTCTGTCGGTGGGTCGGGGTCCAGGCCAGGTTGCTAGGTCGGCGCCTGTGTCCGGGCCAGGTTGTCAGGTCGGCGCCTATGTTAATCGGTGGGTCGGTGTCCAGGCCAGGTTGCCAGGCCGGCGCCTGTGTCCGGGCCAGGTTGTGAGGTTGGCGCTTGTGTCCGGGCCAGGTTGTCAGGTCGGCGCCTGTGTCAGTCGGTGGGTCGGTGTTCGGGCTAGGTTGCCAGGCCGGCGCCTGTGTCCGGGCCAGGTTGTCAGGTTGGCGCCTGTGTCCGGGCCAGATTGCCAGGTCGGCGCTTGTGCCCGGGCCAGGTTGCCAAGTTGGCGCCTGTGGCAGGCTGATCCGGCGAGGTCGCGCAGGCCGTGCCAGGTCGCGCGCAGGCCACGCGCAGGCCGCGTAGGTCGTGCGCATGCCGCGCGCAGGCCGCCCGTAGGCCACGTGTAGGTCGCGCTAGGCCAGCCAGACCGGTGCCCGGGGGGGACACCAACTTGGTAAGTTGTTGCCTGGGTGCTTGCCTAGTTGTCATGAGGTGCCATGTGTCGCAATTTCATTGGAGGACCAAATCTGACCTCATCAATTGCCCCCCACTCCCGAGCTGAGAGTAACTCAGCAAAGGGAGTAGATTTCTTTTGGCCCGTAAGTCGACGAGCTAGTAAGTTTTGATCCAATTCCTTAGGCTTTGGGAGCTGCCTGTATGTGGCGAGTTGGCAGTAAGACGAGGGGGTCTCCGCCAGTTCAGTAGTGTAGCCCTTAGGCTCTGGGGCAACTTATAGTTCACTTTTGCTGATTTTGTTCCTGCTGAGGAAGCCACTGGATATTTAGCAATAGTGTGGCCCGCGGGCTTTTGGGAGTGACTCGTAGTCTACTCTTCTTTGACCTTTGCTCGTGTCGGAGAGGCGACCGGGCCTTAAGCAGTAATGTGGCCCGTAGGCTTTGGGAGTGACTCGTAGTCTACTCTTTTTTTACTTTCCCGTGCCGGAGAGGCGACCGGGTCTTAAGCAGTAGTGTGGCCCGTAGGCTTTTGGGAGTGACTCGTAGTCTACTCTTTTTTGACTTTTGCCCGTGCTGGAGAGGCGACCGGGTCTTAAGCAGTAATGTGGCCCGTAGGCTTTTGGGAGTGACTCGTAGTCTACTCTTTTTTGACTTTTGCCCGTGTCGGAGAGGCGACCGGGCCTTAAGCAGTAATGTGGCCCGTAGGCTTTGCCTGTGAGGTGTCGAGCTATGATTGTGCTACATCAGCTTCGTAATGCCGGTCACCCACTCCTACAAGAAGCTACTAGGAGCTCGACCTTCGGGGGCAGCACTACTAACTTTAGGTTGCCAGCTCACACGGGAACCTTGGAAGGCGCGACCGGTAAGGGCGCCAATGTAGTCTGTTGGCCGTCAACTCCCACGGAAGCCACGAAGAGCTCATCTTTGTAGGGGGGACCTTGCGGAGAGGACTAATGAGGCATTATCTAAATTGAAAGTAAGGTTGGTAGAGCTACTTAGTCTGTTAGCTCCCTGCATAGTTTTTGAGTTCATAAAAAATGTAAATTATAAAGTGATAGCTTCAAAAAAGTGAGGACTTAGCTTTGGTAAGATGAGAACTTAGCTTTTGTAGGATGAGAACTTAGCTTTTCGTATCGTGTTCCCACAGACGGCGCCAATTGATGTCACCGTTTTTGGTCACGTACCATTTTTTGTGATGTATAAATTTTTTGGCTAAGTACCTCATCGTTTAACCCGGTGGTGACGTGCCTTGGTGATGATCTACTTGGTGGCGAACTCTCTGGGGAAGAACTGCTTGGAGACGAACTGCTTGGTGGCGAACTACCCAGTGGCGAGCTCCCGGGTGGCGAACTGCCTGGGGGCGAATTGCCTGGTGGCAAACTCCCTGGTGGCGAACTGCCTGGGGGCGAACTGCCTGGTGGCGAACTCCCTGGTGGCGAATTGCCTGGGGGCGAACTGCCTAGTGGCAAACTGCCGGGTGGCAAACTGCCTGGTGGCGAACTGCCTGGTGGTGAACTCCCTGGTGGCGAACTGCTTGGGGGCGAGCTGCCTGGTGGCGAACTGCCTGGTGGCGAACTGCCCGGTGGTGAGCTGCCTGGTGGCGAGCTGCCTGGTGGCGAACTACCTGGTGGCGAACTGCCTGGGGGTGAACTGCCAGGTGGGGAACTCCCAGGTGGCGAACTGCCTAATGGCGAACTGCCTAATGGCGAACTCGTCACTTGACTTGCTCCTAGGCGGTCTGCAACTCAGAGGATGGTGGAGCTCCCTGGTGCATCGCAACTCGTCACTTGACTTCTCTCCTTTGTAGACGGCGGGAGCTGAGGGACCTGCGAGAACTGAATCAGAGGACCCGGGCGTTAATTCCCAGTGGTTACTCTCGGATGCCTAAGTTAGCATTTTGATTACAGAGGGCTTGGAGAGAAATGAGAGAGCTAGAGAGCGGGGGTTACCATCCTTTTTCCTCCCCTTTGGCTTTGGGGGTCGGAGTCCTTATATAGTGGTGCCCTCGCGGGTTAGGTGGGTAAAAAGCCATCAAACGGTAAGACGTCATATCTCGTCAGAACCGGGGTACGGTGATGAACTCCTCGAGATTGTTAGGCTGGCGCTTATGCCAGGCGGCCAGGTCGGCGCCTGGGCCAGGTTGTTAGGTCGGCGCAATGTCAGTCGGCGGGTCGGTGTCCGGGCCAGGTTGCCAGGCCGGCGCCTGTGTCTGTCGGTGGGTCGGGGTCCAGGCCAGGTTGCTAGGTCGGCGCCTGTGTCCGGGCCAGGTTGTCAGGTCGGCGCCTATGTTAATCGGTGGGTCGGTGTCCTGGCCAGGTTGCCAGGCCGGCGCCTGTGTCCGGGCCAGGTTGTGAGGTTGGCGCTTGTGTCCGGGCCAGGTTGTCAGGTCGGCGCCTGTGTCAGTCGGTGGGTCGGTGTTCGGGCTAGGTTGCCAGGCCGGCGCCTGTGTCCGGGCCAGGTTGTCAGGTTGGCGCCTGTGTCCGGGCCAGATTGCCAGGTCGGCGCTTGTGCCCGGGCCAGGTTGCCAAGTTGGCGCCTGTGGCAGGCTGATCCGGCGAGGTCGCGCAGGCCGTGCCAGGTCGCGCGCAGGCCACGCGCAGGCCGCGTAGGTCGTGCGCATGCCGCGCGCAGGCCGCCCGTAGGCCACGTGTAGGTCGCGCTAGGCCAGCCAGACCGGTGCCCGGGGGGGACACCAACTTGGTAAGTTGTTGCCTGGGTGCTTGCCTAGTTGTCATGAGGTGCCATGTGTCGCAATTTCATTGGAGGACCAAATCTGACCTCATCAATTGCCCCCCACTCCCGAGCTGAGAGTAACTCAGCAAAGGGAGTAGATTTCTTTTGGCCCGTAAGTCGACGAGCTAGTAAGTTTTGATCCAATTCCTTAGGCTTTGGGAGCTGCCTGTATGTGGCGAGTTGGCAGTAAGACGAGGGGGTCTCCGCCAGTTCAGTAGTGTAGCCCTTAGGCTCTGGGGCAACTTATAGTTCACTTTTGCTGATTTTGTTCCTGCTGAGGAAGCCACTGGATATTTAGCAATAGTGTGGCCCGCGGGCTTTTGGGAGTGACTCGTAGTCTACTCTTCTTTGACCTTTGCTCGTGTCGGAGAGGCGACCGGGCCTTAAGCAGTAATGTGGCCCGTAGGCTTTGGGAGTGACTCGTAGTCTACTCTTTTTTTACTTTCCCGTGCCGGAGAGGCGACCGGGTCTTAAGCAGTAGTGTGGCCCGTAGGCTTTTGGGAGTGACTCGTAGTCTACTCTTTTTTGACTTTTGCCCGTGCTGGAGAGGCGACCGGGTCTTAAGCAGTAATGTGGCCCGTAGGCTTTTGGGAGTGACTCGTAGTCTACTCTTTTTTGACTTTTGCCCGTGTCGGAGAGGCGACCGGGCCTTAAGCAGTAATGTGGCCCGTAGGCTTTGCCTGTGAGGTGTCGAGCTATGATTGTGCTACATCAGCTTCGTAATGCCGGTCACCCACTCCTACAAGAAGCTACTAGGAGCTCGACCTTCGGGGGCAGCACTACTAACTTTAGGTTGCCAGCTCACACGGGAACCTTGGAAGGCGCGACCGGTAAGGGCGCCAATGTAGTCTGTTGGCCGTCAACTCCCACGGAAGCCACGAAGAGCTCATCTTTGTAGGGGGGACCTTGCGGAGAGGACTAATGAGGCATTATCTAAATTGAAAGTAAGGTTGGTAGAGCTACTTAGTCTGTTAGCTCCCTGCATAGTTTTTGAGTTCATAAAAAATGTAAATTATAAAGTGATAGCTTCAAAAAAGTGAGGACTTAGCTTTGGTAAGATGAGAACTTAGCTTTTGTAGGATGAGAACTTAGCTTTTCGTATCGTGTTCCCACAGACGGCGCCAATTGATGTCACCGTTTTTGGTCACGTACCATTTTTTGTGATGTATAAATTTTTTGGCTAAGTACCTCATCGTTTAACCCGGTGGTGACGTGCCTTGGTGATGATCTACTTGGTGGCGAACTCTCTGGGGAAGAACTGCTTGGAGACGAACTGCTTGGTGGCGAACTACCCAGTGGCGAGCTCCCGGGTGGCGAACTGCCTGGGGGCGAATTGCCTGGTGGCAAACTCCCTGGTGGCGAACTGCCTGGGGGCGAACTGCCTGGTGGCGAACTCCCTGGTGGCGAATTGCCTGGGGGCGAACTGCCTAGTGGCAAACTGCCGGGTGGCAAACTGCCTGGTGGCGAACTGCCTGGTGGTGAACTCCCTGGTGGCGAACTGCTTGGGGGCGAGCTGCCTGGTGGCGAACTGCCTGGTGGCGAACTGCCCGGTGGTGAGCTGCCTGGTGGCGAGCTGCCTGGTGGCGAACTACCTGGTGGCGAACTGCCTGGGGGTGAACTGCCAGGTGGGGAACTCCCAGGTGGCGAACTGCCTAATGGCGAACTGCCTAATGGCGAACTCGTCACTTGACTTGCTCCTAGGCGGTCTGCAACTCAGAGGATGGTGGAGCTCCCTGGTGCATCGCAACTCGTCACTTGACTTCTCTCCTTTGTAGACGGCGGGAGCTGAGGGACCTGCGAGAACTGAATCAGAGGACCCGGGCGTTAATTCCCAGTGGTTACTCTCGGATGCCTAAGTTAGCATTCTGATTACAGAGGGCTTGGAGAGAAATGAGAGAGCTAGAGAGCGGGGGTTACCAGCCTTTTTCCTCCCCTTTGGCTTTGGGGGTCGGTTTACATAGTGGTGCCCTCGTGGGTTAGGTGGGTGAAAAGCCATCAAACGGTAAGACGTCATATCTCGTCAGAACCGGGGTACGGTGATGAACTCCTTGAGATTGTTAGGCTGGCGCTTATGCCAGGCGGCCAGGTCGGCGCCTGGGCCAGGTTGTTAGGTCGGCGCCTATGTCAGTCGGCGGGTCGGTGTCCGGGCCAGGTTGCTAGGCCAGCGCCTGCGTCTGTCGGTTGGTCGGGGTCCGGGCCAGGTTGCTAGGTCGGCGCCTGTGTCCGGGCCAGGTTGTCAGGTTGGCGCTTGTGTTAATCGGTGGGTCGGTGTCCAGGCCAGGTTGCCAGGCCGGCGCCTGTGTCCGGGCCAGGTTGTGAGGTTTGCGCTTGTGTCCGGGCCAGGTTGTCAGGTCGGCGCCTGTGTCAGTCGGTGGGTCGGTGTTCGGGCTAGGTTGCCAGGCCGGCGCCTGTGTCTGGGCCAGGTTGTCAGGTTGGCGCCTGTGTCCGGGCCAGATTGCCAGGTCGGCGCTTGTGCCCGGGCCAGGTTGCCAAGTTGGCGCCTGTGGCAGGCTGATCCGGCGAGGTCGCGCAGGCCGTGCCAGGTCGCGCGCAGGCCACGCGCAGGCCGCGTAGGTCGTGCGCATGCCGCGCGCAGGCCGCCCGTAGGCCACGTGTAGGTCGCGCCAGGCCAGCCAGACCGGTGCCCGGGGGGGACACCAACTTGGTAAGTTGTTGCCTGGGTGCTTGCCTAGTTGTCATGAGGTGCCATGTGTCACAATTTCATTGGAGGACCAAATCTGACCTCATCAATTGCCCCCCACTCCCGAGCTGAGAGTAACTCAGCAAAGGGAGTAGATTTCTTTTGGCCCGTAAGTCGACGAGCTAGTAAGTTTTGATCCAATTCCTTAGGCTTTGGGAGCTGCCTGTATGTGGCGAGTTGCCAGTAAGACGAGGGGGTCTCCGCCAGTTCAGTAGTGTAGCCCTTAGGCTCTGGGGCAACTTATAGTTCACTTTTGCTGATTTTGTTCCTGCTGAGGAAGCCACTGGATATTTAGCAATAGTGTGGCCCGCGGGCTTTTGGGAGTGACTCGTAGTCTACTCTTCTTTGACCTTTGCTCGTGTCGGAGAGGCGACCGGGCCTTAAGCAGTAATGTGGCCCGTAGGCTTTGGGAGTGACTCGTAGTCTACTCTTTTTTTACTTTCCCGTGCCGGAGAGGCGACCGGGTCTTAAGCAGTAGTGTGGCCCGTAGGCTTTTGGGAGTGACTCGTAGTCTACTCTTTTTTGACTTTTGCCCGTGCTGGAGAGGCGACCGGGTCTTAAGCAGTACTGTGGCCCGTAGGCTTTTGGGAGTGACTCGTAGTCTACTCTTTTTTGACTTTTGCCCGTGTCGGAGAGGCGACCGGGCCTTAAGCAGTAATGTGGCCCGTAGGCTTTGCCTGTGAGGTGTCGAGCTATGATTGTGCTACATCAGCTTCGTAATGCCGGTCACCCACTCCTACAAGAAGCTACTAGGAGCTCGACCTTCGGGGGCAGCACTACTAACTTTAGGTTGCCAGCTCACACGGGAACCTTGGAAGGCGCGACCGGTAAGGGCGCCTATGTAGTCTGTTGCCCGTCAACTCCCACGGAAGCCACGAAGAGCTCATCTTTGTAGGGGGGACCTTGCGGAGAGGACTAATGAGGCATTATCTGAATTGAAAGTAAGGTTGGTAGAGCTACTTAGTCTGTTAGCTCCCTGCATAGTTTTTGAGTTCATAAAAAATGTAAATTATAAAGTGATAGCTTCAAAAAAGTGAGGACTTAGCTTTGGTAAGATGAGAACTTAGCTTTTGTAGGATGAGAACTTAGCTTTTCGTATCGTGTTCCCACAGACGGCGCCAATTGATGTCACCGTTTTTGGTCACGTACCATTTTTTGTGATGTATAAATTTTTTGGCTAAGTACCTCATCGTTTAACCCGGTGGTGACGTGCCTTGGTGATGATCTACTTGGTGGCGAACTCTCTGGGGAAGAACTGCTTGGAGACGAACTGCTTGGTGGCGAACTACCCAGTGGCGAGCTCCCGGGTGGCGAACTGCCTGGGGGCGAATTGCCTGGTGGCAAACTCCCTGGTGGCGAACTGCCTGGGGGCGAACTGCCTGGTGGCGAACTCCCTGGTGGCGAATTGCCTGGGGGCGAACTGCCTAGTGGCAAACTGCCGGGTGGCAAACTGCCTGGTGGCGAACTGCCTGGTGGTGAACTCCCTGGTGGCGAACTGCTTGGGGGCGAGCTGCCTGGTGGCGAACTGCCTGGTGGCGAACTGCCCGGTGGTGAGCTGCCTGGTGGCGAGCTGCCTGGTGGCGAACTACCTGGTGGCGAACTGCCTGGGGGTGAACTGCCAGGTGGGGAACTCCCAGGTGGCGAACTGCCTAATGGCGAACTGCCTAATGGCGAACTCGTCACTTGACTTGCTCCTAGGCGGTCTGCAACTCAGAGGATGGTGGAGCTCCCTGGTGCATCGCAACTCGTCACTTGACTTCTCTCCTTTGTAGACGGCGGGAGCTGAGGGACCTGCGAGAACTGAATCAGAGGACCCGGGCGTTAATTCCCAGTGGTTACTCTCGGATGCCTAAGTTAGCATTCTGATTACAGAGGGCTTGGAGAGAAATGAGAGAGCTAGAGAGCGGGGGTTACCAGCCTTTTTCCTCCCCTTTGGCTTTGGGGGTCGGTTTACATAGTGGTGCCCTCGTGGGTTAGGTGGGTGAAAAGCCATCAAACGGTAAGACGTCATATCTCGTCAGAACCGGGGTACGGTGATGAACTCCTTGAGATTGTTAGGCTGGCGCTTATGCCAGGCGGCCAGGTCGGCGCCTGGGCCAGGTTGTTAGGTCGGCGCCTATGTCAGTCGGCGGGTCGGTGTCCGGGCCAGGTTGCTAGGCCAGCGCCTGCGTCTGTCGGTTGGTCGGGGTCCGGGCCAGGTTGCTAGGTCGGCGCCTGTGTCCGGGCCAGGTTGTCAGGTTGGCGCGTGTGTTAATCGGTGGGTCGGTGTCCAGGCCAGGTTGCCAGGCCGGCGCCTGTGTCCGGGCCAGGTTGTGAGGTTTGCGCTTGTGTCCGGGCCAGGTTGTCAGGTCGGCGCCTGTGTCAGTCGGTGGGTCGGTGTTCGGGCTAGGTTGCCAGGCCGGCGCCTGTGTCTGGGCCAGGTTGTCAGGTTGGCGCCTGTGTCCGGGCCAGATTGCCAGGTCGGCGCTTGTGCCCGGGCCAGGTTGCCAAGTTGGCGCCTGTGGCAGGCTGATCCGGCGAGGTCGCGCAGGCCGTGCCAGGTCGCGCGCAGGCCACGCGCAGGCCGCGTAGGTCGTGCGCATGCCGCGCGCAGGCCGCCCGTAGGCCACGTGTAGGTCGCGCCAGGCCAGCCAGACCGGTGCCCGGGGGGGACACCAACTTGGTAAGTTGTTGCCTGGGTGCTTGCCTAGTTGTCATGAGGTGCCATGTGTCACAATTTCATTGGAGGACCAAATCTGACCTCATCAATTGCCCCCCACTCCCGAGCTGAGAGTAACTCAGCAAAGGGAGTAGATTTCTTTTGGCCCGTAAGTCGACGAGCTAGTAAGTTTTGATCCAATTCCTTAGGCTTTGGGAGCTGCCTGTATGTGGCGAGTTGCCAGTAAGACGAGGGGGTCTCCGCCAGTTCAGTAGTGTAGCCCTTAGGCTCTGGGGCAACTTATAGTTCACTTTTGCTGATTTTGTTCCTGCTGAGGAAGCCACTGGATATTTAGCAATAGTGTGGCCCGCGGGCTTTTGGGAGTGACTCGTAGTCTACTCTTCTTTGACCTTTGCTCGTGTCGGAGAGGCGACCGGGCCTTAAGCAGTAATGTGGCCCGTAGGCTTTGGGAGTGACTCGTAGTCTACTCTTTTTTTACTTTCCCGTGCCGGAGAGGCGACCGGGTCTTAAGCAGTAGTGTGGCCCGTAGGCTTTTGGGAGTGACTCGTAGTCTACTCTTTTTTGACTTTTGCCCGTGCTGGAGAGGCGACCGGGTCTTAAGCAGTACTGTGGCCCGTAGGCTTTTGGGAGTGACTCGTAGTCTACTCTTTTTTGACTTTTGCCCGTGTCGGAGAGGCGACCGGGCCTTAAGCAGTAATGTGGCCCGTAGGCTTTGCCTGTGAGGTGTCGAGCTATGATTGTGCTACATCAGCTTCGTAATGCCGGTCACCCACTCCTACAAGAAGCTACTAGGAGCTCGACCTTCGGGGGCAGCACTACTAACTTTAGGTTGCCAGCTCACACGGGAACCTTGGAAGGCGCGACCGGTAAGGGCGCCTATGTAGTCTGTTGCCCGTCAACTCCCACGGAAGCCACGAAGAGCTCATCTTTGTAGGGGGGACCTTGCGGAGAGGACTAATGAGGCATTATCTGAATTGAAAGTAAGGTTGGTAGAGCTACTTAGTCTGTTAGCTCCCTGCATAGTTTTTGAGTTCATAAAAAATGTAAATTATAAAGTGATAGCTTCAAAAAAGTGAGGACTTAGCTTTGGTAAGATGAGAACTTAGCTTTTGTAGGATGAGAACTTAGCTTTTCGTATCGTGTTCCCACAGACGGCGCCAATTGATGTCACCGTTTTTGGTCACGTACCATTTTTTGTGATGTATAAATTTTTTGGCTAAGTACCTCATCGTTTAACCCGGTGGTGACGTGCCTTGGTGGTGATCTACTTGGTGGCGAACTCTCTGGGGAAGAACTGCTTGGAGACGAACTGCTTGGTGGCGAACTACCCAGTGGCGAGCTCCCGGGTGGCGAACTGCCTGGGGGCGAATTGCCTGGTGGCAAACTCCCTGGTGGCGAACTGCCTGGGGGCGAACTGCCTGGTGGCGAACTCCCTGGTGGCGAATTGCCTGGGGGCGAACTGCCTAGTGGCAAACTGTCGGGTGGCAAACTGCCTGGTGGCGAACTGCCTGGTGGTGAACTCCCTGGTGGCGAACTGCTTGGGGGCGAGCTGCCTGGTGGCGAACTGCCTGGTGGCGAACTGCCCGGTGGCGAGCTGCCTGGTGGCGAGCTGCCTGGTGGCGAACTACCTGGTGGCGAACTGCCTGGGGGTGAACTGCCAGGTGGCGAACTCCCAGGTGGCGAACTGCCTAATGGCGAACTGCCTAATGGCGAACTCGTCACTTGACTTGCTCCTAGGCGGTCTGCAACTCAGAGGATGGTGGAGCTCCCTGGTGCATCGCAACTCGTCACTTGACTTCTCTCCTTTGTAGACGGCGGGAGCTGAGGGACCTGCGAGAACTGAATCAGAGGACCCGGGCGTTAATTCCCAGTGGTTACTCTCGGATGCCTAAGTTAGCATTCTGATTACAGAGGGCTTGGAGAGAAATGAGAGAGCTAGAGAGCGGGGGTTACCAGCCTTTTTCCTCCCCTTTGGCTTTGGGGGTCGGTTTACATAGTGGTGCCCTCGTGGGTTAGGTGGGTGAAAAGCCATCAAACGGTAAGACGTCATATCTCGTCAGAACCGGGGTACGGTGATGAACTCCTTGAGATTGTTAGGCTGGCGCTTATGCCAGGCGGCCAGGTCGGCGCCTGGGCCAGGTTGTTAGGTCGGCGCCTATGTCAGTCGGCGGGTCGGTGTCCGGGCCAGGTTGCTAGGCCAGCGCCTGCGTCTGTCGGTTGGTCGGGGTCCGGGCCAGGTTGCTAGGTCGGCGCCTGTGTCCGGGCCAGGTTGTCAGGTTGGCGCCTGTGTTAATCGGTGGGTCGGTGTCCAGGCCAGGTTGCCAGGCCGGCGCCTGTGTCCGGGCCAGGTTGTGAGGTTTGCGCTTGTGTCCGGGCCAGGTTGTCAGGTCGGCGCCTGTGTCAGTCGGTGGGTCGGTGTTCGGGCTAGGTTGCCAGGCCGGCGCCTGTGTCTGGGCCAGGTTGTCAGGTTGGCGCCTGTGTCCGGGCCAGATTGCCAGGTCGGCGCTTGTGCCCGGGCCAGGTTGCCAAGTTGGCGCCTGTGGCAGGCTGATCCGGCGAGGTCGCGCAGGCCGCGCCAGGTCGCGCTCAGGCCACGCGCAGGCCGCGTAGGTCGTGCGCATGCCGCGCGCAGGCCGCCCGTAGGCCACGTGTAGGTCGCGCCAGGCCAGCAAGACCGGTGCCCGGGGGGGACACCAACTTGGTAAGTTGTTGCCTGGGTGCATGCCTAGTTGTCATGAGGTGCCATGTGTCGCAATTTCACTGGAGGACCAAATCTGACCTCATCAATTGCCCCCCACTCCCGAGCTGAGAGTAACTCAGCAAAGGGAGTAGATTTCTTTTGGCCCGTAAGTCGACGAGCTAGTAAGTTTTGATCCAATTCCTTAGGCTTTGGGAGCTGCCTGTATGTGGCGAGTTGCCAGTAAGACGAGGGGGTCTCCGCCAGTTCAGTAGTGTAGCCCTTAGGCTCTGGGGCAACTTATAGTTCACTTTTGCTGATTTTGTTCCTGCTGAGGAAGCCACTGGATATTTAGCAATAGTGTGGCCCGCGGGCTTTTGGGAGTGACACGTAGTCTACTCTTCTTTGACCTTTGCTCGTGTCGGAGAGGCGACCGGGCCTTAAGCAGTAATGTGGCCCGTAGGCTTTGGGAGTGACTCGTAGTCTACTCTTTTTTTACTTTCCCGTGCCGGAGAGGCGACCGGGTCTTAAGCAGTAGTGTGGCCCGTAGGCTTTTGGGAGTGACTCGTAGTCTACTCTTTTTTGACTTTTGCCCATGCTGGAGAGGCGACCGGGTCTTAAGCAGTAATGTGGCCCGTAGGCTTTTGGGAGTGACTTGTAGTCTACTCTTTTTTGACTTTTGCCCGTGTCGGAGAGGCGACCGGGTCTTAAGCAGTAATGTGGCCCGTAGGCTTTTAGGAGTGACTCGTAGTCTTCTCTTTTTTGACTTTTGCCCGTGCCGGAGAGGCGACCGGGTCTTAAGCTGTAATGTGGCCCGTAGGCTTTTGGGAGTGACTCGTAGTCTATTCTTTTTTTACTTTTGCTCATGCCGGAGAGGCAACTGAGCCTTAAGCAATAATGTGGCCCGTAGGCTTTTGGGAGTGACTCGTAGTCTACTCTTTTTCGACTTTTGTCCGTGTTGGAGAGGCGACCAGGTCTTAAGCAGTAATGTGGCCCGTAGGCTTTTAGGAGTGACTCGTAGTCTACTCTTTTTTGACTTTGCCCGTGCCGGAGAGGCGACCGGGTCTTAAGTAGTAATGTGGCCCGTAGGCTTTGCCTGTGCGGTGTCGAGCTATGATTGTGCTGCATCAGCTTCGTAATGCCAGTCACCCACTCCTACAAGAAGCTACTAGGAGCTCGACCTTCGGGGGCAGCACTACTAACTTTAGGTCGCCAGCTCACACGCGAACCTTGGAAGGCTCAACCGGTAAGGGCGCCTATGTAGTCTGTTGGCCGTCAACTCCCACGGAAGCCACGAAGAGCTCATCTTTGTAGGGGGGACCTTGCGTAGAGGACTAATGAGGCATTATCTGAATTGAAAGTAAGGTTGGTAGAGCTACTTAGTCTGTTTGCTCCGTGCATAGTTTTTGAGTTCATAGAAAATGTAAACTATAAAGTGATAGCTTCAAAAAAGTGAGGACTTAGCTTTGGTAAGATGAGAACTTAGCTTTTGTAGGATGAGAACTTAGCTTTTCGTATCGTGTTCCCACAGACGGCACCAATTGATGTCACCGTTTTTGGTCACGTACCATTTTTTGTGATGTATAAATTTTTTGGCTAAGTACCTCGTTGTTTACCCGATGGTGACGTGCCTTGGTGATGAGCTACTTGGTGGTGAACTCTCTGGGGAAGAACTGCTTGGTGACGAACCGCTTGGTGGTGAACTACATAGTGGCGAGCTGCCGGGTGGCGAACTGCTTGGGGGCGAACTGCCTGGTGGCGAACTCCCTGGTGGCGAAATGCCTGGGGGTGAACTGCCTGGTGGCGAACTCCCTGGTGGCGAATTGCCTGGGGGCGAACTGCCTAGTGGCGAACTGCCTGGTGGCAAACTGCCTGGTGGCGAACTGCCTGGTGGTGAACTCCCTGGTGGCGAACTGCTTGGGGGCGAGCTGCCTGGTGGCGAACTGCCTGGTGGCGAACTGCCTGGTGGCGAGCTGCCTGGTGGCGAACTGCCTGGTGGCGAGCTGCCTGGTGGCAAACTGCCTCGTGGCGAACTGCCTGGTGGCGAGTTGCCTGGTGGCGAATTGCCTGGGGGCGAACTGCCTGGTGGCGAACTCCCTGGTGGCGAACTACCTGATGGCGAACTCGTCACTTGACTTGCTCCTAGGCGGTCTGCAACTCAGAGGATGGTGGAGCTCCCTGGTGCAGCGCAACCCGACTACCCTCCGCGTGAGGTGATCTTCTCTCCTTTGTAGGCGGGAGTTGTGGGACCTGCGAGAACTGAATCAGAGGACCCGAGGGTATTTTCCCGGCGTGGACTCTGCGATGCCTAAGTTAGCATTCTGATTTCAGAGGGCTGAGTGAAATGAGAGAGCTAGAGAGCATGGGTTACCATCCTTTTTCCTTCCCTTTGGCTTTGGGGGTCAGAGTCCTTATATAGTGGTGACCTCGCAGGTTAGGTGGGTGAAAAGCCATCAAACGGTAAGACGTCATATCTATTAGAACCGGGGTACGGTAATGAACTCCTCGAGGTTGTTAGGCTGGCGCTTATGCCAGGCGGCCTGGTCGGCGCCTGGGCCAGGTTGTCAGGTCTGCACCTGTGTCAATCGGCGGGTCGGTGTCCGTGCCAGGTTGCCAGGCCGGCGTCTGTGTCTGTCAGTGGGTCGGTGTCCGGGCCAGGTTGTGAGGTCGGCACTTGTGTCCGGGCCAGGTTGTGAGGTCGGCGCCTGTGTCAGTCGGCAGGTCGGTGTCCGGGCCAAGTTGCCAGGCGGGCGCCTATGTCCGGGCCAGGTTGTGAGGTCGGCGCCTGTGTCCGGGCCAGGTTGTCAGGTCGGCGCCGGTGTCAGTCGGCGGGTCGGTGTCCGGGCCAGGTTGCCAGGCCGGCGCCTGTGTCCAGGCCAGGTTGTCAGGTCGACGCCTGTGTCCGGGTCAGATTGCCAGGTCGGTGCTTGAGTCCGGGCCAGGTTTCCAAATCGGCGCCTATGGCAGGTTGATTCGGCCAGGTCACGCGCAGGTCGCGTGCAGGCCGCACGCAGGCCGCACCAGGTCGCGCACAGGCCGCGTGGGCTGCACCAGGCCGCGTGCAGACCACCCGTTGGCCATGTGCATGTCGCGCCAGGCCAGCCAGACCGGTGCCCGGGGGGGACATTCAACTTGGTAAGTTGTTGCCTGGGTGCTTGCCTAGTTGTCACGAGGTGCCATGTGTCGCCATTGTTAGACAGTTTATGTATGCCCTTAGCTTCAATCTGATTTGATGTACTTTTGTTATTTAGTGGAAATAAATAAAGTGCATGTTTGATTCATGTTGTTTGGTTTAATTCTGTGTAAAACCCTAAAACTGGACATTTATAGAGATTCATGTTAGTTTTAAATGTTCACAGCCGTTGGATAAGTCTGGGGAGATTTATCCTGCCAAGGCTGATGCTGGTGTGCCACCAAGTGTTGGGGTGGCCTGTCTTAGGCACTAGGGTAAGACCCGAGGCACATGCAATATGAGATTACTTGAATCCTTGAACCGGACCAGATTTCCAGTCTTGCCCTAGACCTTGGAGATAGATGGGCAAAACTGGAAAGTTACACCTGACCCCTAGACTCGATTATGACACTTCACTAGGTGCTGGATCAGGCTGCCTTTGATATACCAATCAGTGAGATCCTTAGCGGGGATCAAAACCTGGGTATGTTGGGGCAGTTTGAGAATTCATCTGAGTGGGTGATCATAGTGACAGAATCAGCCACTTTGTCGGACAAAGGGTAATGATCGGGAATGCACTCTCTCTGATGGAAACCAAACTGCCGGCAGTTGATTTCAATCGTTGGAATTTTGTTTTGCAAAATTAATATACTTATATTTATATGTACGATTTCAAAATGTTTGCAAATGGTTTTAATTCCCGGGATCCATGTGAGAGGGGAGTGCGGCACTGTTCCTTGCAGCCGAGGGAGAGGTCCTCTCTTGTTAGGCAATGCTTGATCATTAAGGGCTGAGAGGTTAAGTGTAAGACCATTTAGGATAATACCTGATGGGCTAATCTTGCACCTGCCCACAGTCCCTGGGTTTTTATAAGATGGCTTGGCCCAGGGACCACTTAATGTAAGTGTTGGGCCCATAGGGTCCACATGATGGACTCAAGGGGTTCATTGAGTTTTTCAGTAAATTCGGTTGGGCCTTGTATTAAAGGCTGGGCCGAACCCATGTGGCTGGTGTGTAGATCAATGCTTGGGTCCCACGCCATACAAAGAAGCCCAACTGGGCAGTAGATTGGAAAGTAATTAGACATTGAACACTTAATGGGCCAAAAGCCCATTTCGAGGTGGCCTGATATGATCACCCATCCATGGGGCGAATTTGAGATTGAAGTTAGTAAAAGGATTGGGCCTTTAGCCTTATCCACTCTTAGAGACCAAATTCAAATTAGATTTGAATCTGGTAACCTCCTGATAATATCAGGAGTAACCTAACTCTATCTGCAGATAGGATTAAGATAATCCCCTATCCAAATACTGATTTGGATTGGGATGACTCCTGATTTAGGAAGTTTCTTAATCATGAAGAAAGGAGGAGAAACCCTAACCAATTGAGAGAGAAATACAACAGATTTCGAACCAAGAAAAATCACAAGAAAGGTTCCTGCGAATTGAGATCAGATCTCATACTCTCCAGAAAAAGAGAAAAGCTGTTCAGCCCTTTTCGTTTTTTGGAGATCTCCTCTTGCCGTCGCCATCTGCCTTTGCAAGATTAGATCTTTGTAGAAAAAGAAAGTCAAGAAATCTGTTCTTGACATCAGTCTTGCAAGAAAGACTGAAAAGGATTCAGTGTTTAGTACTTCCAGAGGATTCTTGTGAAGGATCCAGTGTGTAGGACGCACCCTGCTGGTTCTGTTTCATCCACAGCTGTGTCATCTTCAGTAGGAACAGATCTTGGAGCATTCTTTGGGCGTGAACACCAACTTTGGGAGATAGTGCTTCTCCGGATCAGGTATATTCCTCCCATTTGTTTTTGGTACAGATCTGGTTTGATTATGGTTCAAGTAGGATCCTTGAATATTGTATTCTAAATTTAGGGAATATGATTCCCAGTTGGGAGAAGGTAGGAAAATTTTTGAAATTCGCCCACCCATTCCGCAACCTTCATGGCATCCATTGGATGGATCCTACCATTCTTTCAGCCATTTCATTGGAGGGCCAAATCTTCCCTCATCAAAACCTAACCAAATCAGAAAATCTGTCGTCGTCTTTCCGCTCTCATATCGTTGGATTTAGAATTCGATGATTTTGAGAGCTCGGATCTCCTGCACACGTTTATTACAGCTACATGTAGAGAATATCTCATCCTCTACATAGTATTATGGTTAAATTATTATTGTTACACTCCGAATTATTAATTTTATTTATTTACTCATTTGATTTTTGATTTTCTATGTTATATGGTTCGATATATCGGATGAATGATTATAATCGGCAATGGCTCTGAGTCTTGAGATGAAGGGATTAACAGTGTCCAATTTGGGTGATCTTCGCATCATCAGATTTAACGTAAAATGACGTTCAGAATCAAAGTAATCTCGATCGGAAAATTGGAATTGGTTTTGGCTTCAGGTGTTAAGATGAAGGGATAAATGGTGTTGGATTTGGGTAATTTTGGTGTCATTGGATTTGGATTTTTGGGCTCTATGTACCTATGGTCTTGGATTTTTGATTTGATGTGAAATGAGATTTAGGATCAAAATGATTCCGATCGGATGATCGGAATTTGTTTTAGCTTCGACTCTTAAGATAAAGGAGTAAACGGTGTCAGATTCAAGTGATTTTGGTGTTGTTAGACTCGGATTTTTGGGATCTACTTACCTAAGATCTCGTATTTCTGATTTGATATGAAATGAGGTTCAAGATCAAAATGATTATGATCAAACGATCGAAGTCGGTTCCGACTTTGGGTCTTAGGATAAAATGGTAAACGGTATCATATTTAGACGATATTGTTGTCGTTGGATTTGTATTTTTGGGATCTATATACCTATGGTTTTGGATTTCTAATTTGACATAAAATGAGATTCAAGGTCAAAATAACTCTGATTAGACGATTGGAATCGATTCCGATTTCAGGTCTTAAGATGAAGGGGTAAACGGTATTGGATTTGAGTGAACTTAATAATGAATCTTTGCTAGTAGGAATGGCAACTGAGCGGGGCACCCCCTCCAGGGTAAAGTCGGGTAATGAGTTGTGATGCAGAGATGCAATAAGATTTGGTACTAAAATCACATGGGTCCGTCCTGCTCAAGTATCTAACTATTAGTTCTTAATAACACTCTTTGCTAGTAGGAATGGTGGGTGAGGAACCCCCTCCCCATAGTTAAGATACTTTTCCTTGTCCTCGCCCCGCCACCAGTGGTAGGGCATAGCATTCACTCCCCGTTGAGAATGGGGAATACCTCAATTTTCTTTGCCCTACGGCAACCACCTAAAATTAATTTAATTTTTGGATATTTTACAAATAGGATTATGTGAATTTGGGGGTATTTTAGGAACTGAATTTGAGAATACTTTAGAAATGGAATTATGGGATCCTAGGATTTTAAGAATTTGGGAAAAATTTAGATATATTTTACTAATTTACCATTAGGTTCATGGGGGGGGGGGTTGGGGATTTTAAGAATTTGGGAAAAAATTATATTTTACTAATTTACCATTAGGTTCATGGGGGGGTTGAGGATTTTAGGAATTTGGGAAAAATTTAGAGATATTTTACTAATTTATATTTTACTAATCCGATTGGGTCAGGGTCGGTTTCAAGTTGAGCCAAACAGACATAAGTTTTTTAAAAATCAATCTTGAGGGTGATCCGTTTTTCCTTGGAGTAATAATAGTTTAGTAGTTAAAGGGTTCAACAACAACCACCTGAGTTACTAGATTGTTGACCAAATTAATAGTTTTATTGAATAAAGATATGGTTTGAGATTAACACAAAATGGTGTTAGACAGTGTATGCCCTTAGCTCCAATCAGATTGATATACATTATGACATTTATTATAAATGAATAAAGTACATATTTGATTCATGTTATAGTCGTATGTTTCTGTGTAATACCCTTAAACTGGACACATAATGAGACTCGTGTTAGTTTAGAATGTTCACAGCCGATGGCTCGATCTGGGGAGATCTATCCTAATAAGGCTGACACTGATGTGCCGCCAAGTTGGTTGGGGTGGCCTGTCTCAGCCGCCAGGGTGAAACCCGAGGTACATGCAATGTAGGTTTAACTTGAAACCTTGAATCTGACCAGAATTCCAGTGTTGCCCTGTACCTTGGTGATAAGTGGGCAAAACTGGAATGTTACACCTAACCCCTAGACTCGATTATGATACTAGACTTGGTGTCAGATTGGGCTATCTTTGATATGCCAATCAGTGAGATCCTTAGCGAGGGTCAAAACATGGGTATGTTGGGACAGTCTGAGAATTCATTTGAGTGAGTGATCATAGTGACAGGATCAGCCCCTTTGTTGGACAAAGGTAATGATCGGGGATGCACTCTCTCTGATGGAAACCAAGACTGTCGACAACCGATTTCAATCATTGAAATTTCTTTTTGCAAAATATATTTTATATATAGATATATATATATATTATGGTTTCAAAATGTTTGCAAAAGGTTTTAATTCCCGGGATCCATGTGAGTAGAGAGTGCAACACTGTTCCTTGCAGCCGAGGCAGAGGTCCTCTCTTGTCGGTAGTGTTTGATCATTATGGGCTGAAAGATTAAGTGTAAGACCATTGAGGGTAATACCTGATGGGCTAATCTTGCATCTGCCCACAGTCCCTGGGTTTTTATAAGGTGGCTTGGCCTAAGGACCACTTAGTGTAAGTGTTGGGCCCATTAGGAGTCCATGTGATGGGCTTTAGGGGGTTCACTGTCTTTTCAGTGAATTCGGCCAGGGCTTGTAACAGAGGCTGGGCTGAACCCATGTGGCTGATGTGTAGATAGGTGTTTGGGTCCCATGCCATACAAAGAAGTCCAACTGGGTAGCAGGTTGGAAGCATTATGAGCACTTAGACTTGTTGGGCCCAAAGCCCATTTCGAACTAGCCTAAGTTGATTAGTTAAATAAGGGGGCGGATCTAGGATTAAATCAGCAGATAGGATAGGGTCTTACCCTATCCACTCAGAGAGTCCAGATCTAAATCTGGAAACCTCCTAATGAATTTATGAGAGAGCTGATCTAATCTGCAGATAAGATAAGGGCTTATCCTTATCTCTTAAAGAGAACTCCTTATCCAAATATAGGTTTGGATTAGGAAACTCATAAGGAGATTAGGAGTTCTCTTTAAGCCTATAAAAGGAGGAGAGGGGCGAACCTTTCAGCCCATCTCAGAAACACCCCAAATTCCAAAGATTAGATCTCAGTTTACACAGAGAGAAGACAACACCAGTGTGATTGCACCATCTTCTCCCTACGTTCTCCTCCAGTTGCCACCATATTACTAGTTCTACAGCCATTGTAGGAGCGATCAAGAAGAGTCTTGATATTAGTCTTTGGAGAAAGGCTGATCAGAAGTCGTGTTCACTGCCTCCATCGAATTCTTGCTGAAGAATTTGGTTCGTTGGATGGACCCTACCGATTCTGCTCCAACATTCACTATGTCATCTTCAGTGGCAGCAGTCTTTGGAGTTTTTCTTTGGGTGTGAACACCTTCGTTGGGAGATACTGCATCTTCATATCAGATATATCCCTCTCCTACTGTTTTGGTTCAGATTTGGTTCGATTCCCACATGGGAAAGAGATAATTTTTTTGAAATCTCGCCCTACCTTCCTGTAGGGTTCGGCTATCCATATGATGGATCCCTCATCCTTTCAAACAGAATTATAATAATTGGGTGATAATTTTAATGCATGGTCCGACCAACAGGTGGGTCTACGGCGAGTTAAAAACAGTGGTTAATAGCCTAACCAAAGGGTTATTTAATGTCAATCCCTTGCCAGCAATAGGGACCCATTACTGCTCTGTTCGAAGATTTGCAGGCCCTCGGAATCACAATAAGAATTTCCTGAAGAGAAAGATTTTTGAAAATTAGCCCGAGAGCATTGGGTTTTAGTTCACCCAAACAATGGAACTCACCTCCCTTCTCCATCTAAATTTCCTTCAAAAACAAAGGGGAAACAAAGAAGATCTCTTAGCTTTTCTTCATTAATCATAGGAAGACAAATAAAAATAAGGAACTCACATGCAGAACACTACGAAGAAAGCCCTTTTACAAAACTAATAGAAAACCGATGGGAAAATGTCAAGAAATCATTAGCCAAATGCAAGACCCAAGGCAAAAGTGAAAGATCTATCATCATCAGCAGCAACAGTATAGATCCGATATATGGATAAAGAGATTTTCATCTCAAAAGAACAGGAATCGCCCACGTATTCCAAATACAAAGGATAGACAAAAAAAAGGGAAAGAGATTCAAGCATACATGGTGCATGAAATAGAAGTGAAGAAGATTAAAAAATTACAGAAGATGATGGGTAAAAGAAACCAGGCCGCGGGAAGAAAAGACATATAAAAGAAATTTTAGAAAAGCGAAGGGGGAAAGAAACACGAAAACCCTTATTCTTCCCCTTCTTCTAGTTCCACGTTACAATTAATATGCTGTACAAGAAAAAGGAATTCACTTTTAATGAAATAGAACTTTTACATTCTCTCGCAATAGCAAGCTAGAGGCCCAAATCGCCTGATGGGTGTGTATGACTTTGAGGGGGAGGCAATTGAATCCACAGGCCACAGCGAGAAAAAGAAATAGATATCCAGAGTTCTATCAATCAAAATCTTCGGACAAGAAACTGAGCAAGAAACTAAAAGCCTAAACGTGAAAAGAAAGCAATAATAAACACCTATGCTGATCAATCATAACCAGATGAAAGACCCCTGTGAAAAGAAAACAATAATAAACACCTAGAGCTGCAATGAACGGAAAACACAGGAAATCAGGAAGAAGAAAGAGGAGGAGAGAAAGGGGAAGGGGAAGAAGTGAGATCGGGAGAGAGAGAGAGGGAGGACTTCGTGTATTGTGAGGTCGGGGAAGATGAACAATGTTTTTCTCTGAATATTTATTACAAAGGTAGTATTGGAATTAAAAAATATTATAACAGTGAATTTCAACGGAAGGCTAACGGAAGGGGGTCTTTGTAATTTACCCTAATAATAATAATAATAATAATAATTGTTATTTTCTACAAACAATTTAAGTTTATTATTAATCATATTATTACTTTTGTTAATTTTCAATTTGTATGTTAAATATGATATAAAATTCAAGTAATTAATATGAAGAAAAATTTCTCACGTGCAATGCATTTGCTTAATTACTAGTGTGTGTGTGTGCGTGTATATATATATATATATATTGTGTTCTCATTTTAAGAAAATAATTTGTTTTCAAATGAACTGATTTTGTTTTGTTTTTGGAACTCACAACAAAAAAATAATTCATATTAGAGAACAACCTCTAAGGCCCCACTTGGTTCACGGGAATAGGGGTCTAGAATTAGAATCAGAATGGGCTATTCCGATTCCAATTGTTTGGTTGAGTGGAATCGGAATCTCATTCTTATTCTTGTTGGAATGGCAACCCCCCATATGAGGGAGTGGTCATTCCCTACCCCTCCTTTGGGAATGAAATCCCATTCTTAATTATTCCAATTTTCATTCCCATTCCTGTTTGAACCAAATAAAGTATGGGCATAGACCATTCTAGTTCCAATTCCAAAGAATTTTGATTCTAATTCCGGTTGTGAACCAAACGGACCTTAAGTTTTTTGTATTATTAGAATTTCTATTAATATTCAAATGTACATTCCACTAAAATATGCATTTCTATTGCATATAAATCTTCTTCCCATTTATTGATAGAATAGTTTAGAAGGGTTTAATTAATTAAGTAGTAGATTGCAAGGTGCGAACTAGCTGGTTGGTAAAGTCTCTTATTAATCGTAGAAGAGACTTGGGGTTGAATCCTACTTGCACCTGGGTTGGGGGAATTATGGGTTTAGAGGATGGGCTAAACCCCCAAGCCCTTGGAGCAAAATAATAATTGAAGGGATGAGAGATCCATCATATGGATGGCCGAACCCTGCAGGTAGGTTGGGTGAAATTTCAAAAATTTATCTCTTTCCCATGTAGGAATCACATTTGCTATTTTAGAAAACTGTATTTTCAACGATGAATCTTGAACCTAAACCGAACCAGATCAGAAACAAAAGGTAGGAGAGGGATATACCTGATACGGAGTAACAATAACTCCCAACGAAGGTGTTCACGCCCAAGGAGATTACCAAAGACTACTCCCACTGAAGATGACACAGCGTAGGGTGGAGCAGAATCAACAGGATGGATCTTCAGCAAGAACCTAATTCTTCACCAAGAATCTGATGGAGGGCGAGTGAGCACGAATTCATATCACATTTTCTGCCAAAAGGTGATATCAAGAACCCTTCTTGATTGCTCCTACAGGTGGAGATCGAATTGGCAATGGCGGCAATAGCAGGAGAAGGCAAGAGCAGAAGATGGCGTCAGTCCAACTGTATGTTGTCTTCTCTCTTGAATCAGAAAGATTGAAGGATGATTTGGGGTTCTCCATTCTCCTCTATTTATATCCTTAAAGAGAGGTTCTCCTAATCCCATTGGGAGTTTCCTAATCAAAATCTTGTATTTGGATTTGTACTCTCTTTAAGAGAAAAGGATAATCCCTTATTGATGAGAATAAAATTTATCATATTTTTATCCCCAAATATTTAGTCTTTTATACTGAATTAATACTTATTTGGACTGTATCAAAGTCAAATCCGGGCCCGAAGTCGGGGAAAATTCACAAGAATGCCCAATTCGCAGCTGTAGCCCAACTTGTAGAAAAGCCTTGCAGCAGTCCAATTTGCAGAGGAAGCCTAATACGAATGCAAGAACAAGAAACTGAGAAGAGTCCTACCAGATTTAAATTTATGATGTAATCCTAGAAAGATAAAGAGATTGAGTTCACTAGATAAAGAGATAAGAAGAGGATTAGACTAGGACTTTCTATTTTTGAAAGATAAACTCCAAGAAGTTGGAGACTACCCCCTCCCCTTTAAGCTATATAAAGGGATGGGGGGTGGACTAGAGAGGTATCAAGAAGCAGAGGAGCAACCAATCTATCAAGCAAGAAAACTACAAGAAGGAGGTGGTGGCAAGGAGAAGGGGAAATCTCAGCTCCAAGGGTGACTCCATGGGTTCTTTCTTTCCTCTTGTTTGCTTTATTTCCTCTATTATGAACTGATTTATTTGTATCTAGGGCTGTGGAAAGCCTAATCATAACAATGAATATATTTTTATTCTGATTTTCCAAGATCGTGATTTCCATATAGTCTATGAGTTATTTTGCTTAATGCTATTAGGAGTGACCATCTCTTAATTGATTAGGTTTATGTGAATGAATTGAGAGAGGAATTCATATAGCAGACCAAATAATTCATGGTGTGAATTGAATGGTATATAGGGGTATATACACGTGATTCATCTGAATGTAATAGTTTTTTCGTGAACTTAATGCATTTCTATCTTGATAAATCTAGTCGAGAGATCAAGGGGTTACCTGATAGAAGTAGTTTTGATATATCTTGAGAAAGAATACTGAATAAAATTGGAAAAACTTTAGCTTATGGGAATGACAAATTATCTTGGATAATCTCATCTATCACTATTCATTGGAATGGTTAGGCGGACCAAAGGTCATAGCGAATTCAGTCAATCATTGCATACTTCAGTATTAGTACTCTTGCTCTTGTTTTCTTTTTCTGTCTTTCAGTAGCCTTTACTCTTAAATCTGAAATTCGATTGTCCAAATAATTAGGGAAGGCTGTAGTTCTAATACTTATTTTGTTAAATCCTTGTGGGAACAATATTTTTATACTACTTGATAACTAGTGCACTTGCTAGGGTTATAATCATAGCTATCAAGTTTTTGGCGCCGTTGTCGGGGATTTAATCCTAAAATAATATAAGAACTTGTTAACCTTGGTTAATTTGGACTTTCTATTTCTGTTTCTATTTTATTTTATTTTTATTTTATTTGTCCGAATTCTAGCTGTGTTTAGATTCACTAGTGCATGACATGCACTAGACAAGAAGGACTAGCACGATTTGATCCTGAAATAGAGAGGACCCTTCGCTTGTTGCAAGCCAACAGAGGCAAAACAAGAGAGGAGGTTGAACTTGGCGAACCAGCAATAGACGTTGCGGAAGATATGGAAAAAGCAAATCATACCCTTTTGGACTATGCCTACCCAACCATTGATGGGGCTACTTCCAACATTTGCAAGCCCACAATTGATCTGGACTCTCTTTAAGAGATAAGGATAATCCCTTATTGATGAGAATAAAATTTATCATATTTTTATCCCCAAATATTCAGTCTTTTATACTGAATTAGTACTTATTTGGACTCATATTTCTTGTATTTCATTTCAGGGCATGAAAGAAGGCATCAAGAGAAAAGCAAGGCAAATCGGATGATTTTTCATAGTTTCGGCACCGTTCAGTAATATGGGCCTAACTCTCATATCTGAGATCCGATTGGGCTGATTCAAGACTCACTAGAAAGAAAATAGACAAAGATACAACTTCCATGATTATACTCTTGCTCTTGTTTTCTTTTTCTGTCTTTCAGTAGCCTTTACTCTTAAATCTGAAATTCGATTGTCCAAATAATTAGGGAAGGCTGTAGTTCTAATACTTATTTTGTTAAATCCTCGTGGGAACGATATTTTTATACTACTCGATAACTAGTGCACTTTCTAGGGTTATAATCATAGTTATCAAATTTTTGGCACCGTGGTTGGGGATTTAATCCTAAAATAATATTAGAACTTGTTAACCTTGGTTAATTTGAACTTTTTATTTCTATTTCTATTTTATTTTATTTTTATTTTATTTGTCCGAATTCTAGCTGTGTTTAGATTCACTAGTGCATGACACGCACTAGACAAGAAGGACTAGCATGATTCGATCTTGAAATAGAGAGGACCCTTCACTTGTTGCAAAGAGCCAACAGAGGCAAAACAAGAGAGGAGGTTGAACTTGGCGAACCAGCAATAAACGTTGAGGAAGAGATGGCAAAAGCAAATCACACCCTCTTGGACTATGCTGTCCAACCATTGATGGGGCTACTTCCAGCATTTGCAAGCCCACAATTCCAGCCAACAATTTTGAAATCAAGCCTGCAATCATTCAAATGATTCAGACAAGTATTCAATTTAGTGGGTTGCCAAGTGATGACCTTAATGCACATATTCTTAACTTCCTAGAAATATGTGATACATTTAAACATAATGGAATTAGTGATGATGCTATTAGGCTTAGACTATTTCCGTTTTCATTGCGTGATAGAGCTAAAGATTGGCTTAACTCACTCCCTACAAGAAGTATCACTACTTGGAATAACCTGACCCAAAAATTCTTGGCTAAGTATTTTCCACCCTCTAAAACAACAAAATTAATTAATGATATCACTATTTTTGCTCAATTAGAGAGGGAATCTCTGTATGAAGCATGGGAACGATTCAAGGAGATGCTTAGGAAGTGTCCTCACCATGGGATACCAACTTGGCATTAAATTTAAACCTTTTATAATGGTATTACCCTCTCTAATCATTCTATTATTGATGCAGCTGCAGGTGGCACAATCATGAGAAAAACACCAGAGGAAGCTTATGATCTAGTGGAAGAGATGGTGTCGAATAGCTACTACCAGTGGAGTAATGACCAAACTGATCGAAGGGAAGTACACCACATCGATTCCCTTGCATCCATATTTGCTCAACTTGCTAGTCTGAATAAAAAATTTGATACTTTTAATATTGCAGCAATGAATACATCATCTAGCATCCCATGTGATTTCGGTGGTCAAATAGGACATACTAATTCTGACTGTCCATTAGGTAATCCTTTTGCTTCACATGAGCATGCTAATTTTATCTCTCATACTGGCAGGCCGAATTTCAACCCCTACTCAAACACATACAACCCAGGGTGGAGGAATCATCCAAATTTTTCATGGAACAACAACCAGCAAAAAGCACCCATGGGATTCCAACAACAGCCGCCCCCACAAGAAAAGAAGAGTAACTTGGAATAAATGTTTTCTAAGTTCATCAATGCTACTGAAGCAAATCTCCAAGAACATGATAAGAGATTCTTAAGTCAAGAAGCATCAATCAAGAACTTAGAAGACCAAATGGGGCAGATTGTGAATCTATTGTCGGAAAGAAAGGAGGGACGACTGCCCAACAATACGGAGAGGAATCCATGAGAGCAAGTAAATGCCATAGCTTTGAGAAGTGGGAAGACAATTGGCGAGACCCAGAATGATGACAAGGAAGCTGAAGTAGCCAATTCACAAAAGGAGACTGAAGGGAGTACACCTAAATTGAATTTAGATGTTATTAAACTTCTTCTCCCCTACCCTGGAAGAATTTTGAAAGCTAAGTTGCATAAACAATTTGAAAAAATTTTAGAAGTATTTAAAAAGATTCATATTAATCTCCCTCTTCTTGATGTATTTTCACAGATGCCGAAATATGCCAAATTCTTGAAAGAGGTGATGTCGAATAAAAGGAAGTGGGAGGCCTGTGAGATGGTGAAGCTAAACGAAGAGTGCTCAGCCATTCTTCAAAATAAACTACCCCCAAAGCTTAAGGATCCAAGGAGTTTTTCTATACCTTGCACCATAGGGAATGCTGAATTTGAGAAAGATTTATGTGATTTAGGTGCTAGTATAAATTTAATGCCTTATTCTATTTTTGAAAAACTTTGATTGCATGAACTGACACCTACTACTATTATCCTGCAATTAGCTGATAGAAGCATTAAATATCTTAGGGGAATAGTAGAAGATGTTTTAGTCAAAGTGGGCAATTTTATTATTCCTGCTGATTTCATTGTGTTGGATATGGAGGAAGATAGGACAATGCCTCTGATTTTAGGGAGACTTTTCCTTGCTACAAGTAATGCTTTAATTGATGTGCGAAAAGGTCTACTTACCCTTAGAATTAATGGTGAAGAAGTGGTGTTTAATGTATTTAAAACCATGAAATATCCCAACACAATTGAACATGAAATTTATGCAATCAATGTCATTGATGTTGGCGTAGCTAAAATTAATGCATCTAAATTAGATGATCCTTTAGGAAGCTGCATTTTTAACTCTTGTAAAAGTGTGCAGGTTTTGGATGAAGAAATTAAGGAAGTTTTGAACTGTTTGGAGGCTGGCCAAGAAGGGTTCAAGCCTAGACAAGGTAATGCTCATTATAACATTTAGAGGCATTTTTTACTCTTTTAAGGCAATAATAGCCACCTCTATAGTGAAGGGATTAGAGATCCATCATATGGATGGCCGAAACCTGTAGGTAGGTTGGGCGAAATTTCAAAAATTTCCTGTCCCCTCATATGGGAATCACATTCCCTATTTTAGAAAATCTGTATTTTTAAGGATCAATTTTGAACCTTAAACTGAACCAAATCTGAAACCAGAAGCAGGAGAGGGATATACCTGATATGGATAAACAGTATCTCCCAATGGAGGTGTTCACGCCCAAGGAAGGAACCAAAAACTGCTCCCACTGAAGATGACACATTGTAGGATGTAGCATAATCAACAGTGTTCATCCAACGAACCAAACTTTTCACAAGAATTCGCTGGAGGCTATAAGCACAACTTCATATCATCCTTTCTCCAAAGGCTGATATCAGGATCCAATCTTGATCGTTCCTACTAGAATGAGGAGATCGAACTGGCAGTTATGGCGGTGGCAAGAAGGAAGCGGCAAGGAGAAAATAGCATAGTCTCACTCGGTGCTATGTTCTCTCTCTGAATTTGAGAATGTGATAATCTTATAGGTTGCCGCCCCTTCCTTCTTTTATAACCTTAAAGGGATTAGCTCCGAATCCCATTAGGAGTTGCTGATCCAAATTCCCATTAAGAGATAAGGATAGACCCTTATCTTATCTACAGATTAGATCAGCCCTCTCCTAATCTTATCAGGAGGTTTCCAGATCTGAATCTGTATTCAGATTTTGACTCTCTGAGTGGGTAGGGTAAGACCCTATCCTATCTGCTAATCTAATCTCAGATCCGCCCCTTCATTTAACTGATCAAATCAGCCCAATTCGAAATGGGCTTTAGGCCCAATAAGTATATGTGCTCACTTAGTCTTCCAAACTGCTGCCCAGTTGGGCTTCCTTGTATGGTGTGGAACCCAAGCATTTATCTACACATCAGCCACAAGGGTTTGGCCCAGCCTTTGTTACAAGGCCAAGCCGAATTCACTAGAAAGCCCAGTGAACCCCTTGAGCCCATCACATGGACTCTAAGTCACAGGATCCTCCTCACTGGTCGTGGCTTCCACCAAGTAACTTTCTTGGTCATAGCCGAAACGAACTGGAGGCCTGGAAACCCGGGTAGATCTCCTAGGTTGGTTATTTTCTAGAACTGGCGGGACATCTCCCACTACTCCTAGGCTCTCCTCACTAAGAACAATTTCCTGATAATGATTATCCAGGATGTATTCTTCTTCTAAAAAGTAGGCATTTCGATTGCAAAACACATTTTGCTCTTTTGAATCATAGAATAAGTAACCCACAGATCCCTTGGGGTAGCCTATAAATAGGCAACGTTTAGTCTTAGATTCTAATTTGTCAGCACTAGTTCTTTTAACATGTGTCGGACAACCCCAAATCTTCAAGTGTCTTACACTTGGTTTCTTGCCGGTCCAAAGTTCATAGGGAGTCTTCAAAATGGATTTGGCTGGAACCCGGTTCAGCACGTTTATCGCAGTCTCTAATGCGTAACCCTAAAAGGATGTGGGTAGCTCTGAGTGCATGAGAAGTGATTGGACCATATCCAATAAAGTCCATTTCCTTCTTTCTAACACACCGTTTAACTGTGGTGTAGCAGGAGGAGTTATTTGTGATACTATCCCATTGTCCTTTAAGTAGTCCCTGAATTCGTCAGAGAGATACTCGTCACCTCTATCAGATCGAAGGGTCTTAATTTCTCTCCCTAACTGTTTCTCGACCTCTTGTTTAAATTCTTTGAACTTTTCAAAAGATTCAGACTTATGTCTCATTAGGTACACGTAACCATATTGGGAATAATCATCGGTAAAGGTTATGAAATAAACATGCTAGTTACGTGTCCTAACATTCAGGGGACCAGATACATCAGTATGTATAAGGTCAAGTGTGTCTGTACGTCTTTCAGGCTTACTGGTAAATGGTTGTTTCGTTATCTTACCTTGAAGGCAAGGTTCACAAGTTGGAATATCTTCTACAGTTAGAAAATCCAAAGGGCCATCCTTTACCAACCTTGTGAAACGATCTATATTAATGTGGCCAAGTCTGTAATGCCACAAGCACGTAGGATTTACTGTATCACGGGTCCTCTTCTTGGGGATTATTTCCGACATAGAGACCGTTCTCTAGTTCTCCATATGCGAGGAATTTGTTATTCCGTTTAATAGTAATCACATTACTAAATAAGATAGAATAACCATCCATGCACAAGTTTGAGACAGGAATCAAATTTCTTCTTAAATTTGGTACGAAAAGACAATATTTCAGTACAATAATTCCTTCTCTAAAAACTAATTCTACAGTTCCTATGGTTGTAGCTGCAACTATTGCAGAAGTCCCCAAGTAGAGCGTCACTTCTCCGTCACTCAGTCTTCTACTTATGTAGTGAGTTACACGCATGAGTTGAAGCCCCGAAGTCAATACACCGGGAAGCAGAAGTGACCAACAAATTGGTCTGTATTATAAAATATTCGAAATTACCTTTCTTCTTAGTCTCCAAAAATTGAGGACAGTTCCTATTCCAGTGGCCGACATGTTTCCAGAAGTGACAGGCATCCGATGCCTTATCCTTCTTCTACTTGTTAGCTTTGCTACTTTTCTTCTGAGCCTTCCCTTTAGCCTTTCGCTTTCTGTTGCCCGATTGTCCACCTTCAACAAGCATGGCTATCGGCTTTTCCTTCTTGATCAGTTCTTCAGCCCTCTACAACATATTGCTGAGCTCCTGAAGGCTAACGTTTAGCTTATTCATGTTATAGTTCATGATAAACTGATTAAAGGAGGGAGGCAAGGAATTGAGGACAACATCAATTTTAGTGTCATAGTCTAGCCCTGACCCAAGAGCCTCTAGTTCATTAATATAACCCATCATCTTTAGACAATGGTCATGAACCTGTTGGTTCTCGGTCATCTGTGTGGTCATAAACAACTTTAAGACCTTCTGATGAGTAGAACGGTTCTACTCCTCATACATAGTCTTTAGACTATCCAATATGTCCTTTGACACTTCGATCTTATCGAATTGTTGTTATATCGGATTGTCCAAACAAGCTATAATATAACACCGGGCAAGGGAATTTTTCTCCTCCCATTCTTGATACTCTCTTCGTCTAGCCTCAGAAGCCCTGCCACTCAGAAGATCTAGAGTAGGGTTTTTCATAATTTTGTCTAATTTCTCGGACGTTAAGACCAACATAAGGTTATGGAATCAGTCAACATAATATGGACCTTTGAGTTTGTTGTCGTCCAACGGTTTGGCAAATTGTCTGTTTGCCATTTATGATAAAAGGCAAGGCAGATTTGTAAGTCCACAACCTAGTGGATTCATGTTATCACATAGATATGGCTTTTAATCTATGCTCCATTTCCATTTTGAGCATCTCTGAGATTCCCTCCAATCTTAGTGACGGAGATAGTTATGTCTCTAGAAATGTGGAAAATCACATGGGGTGCATGGAGCGAACTGTTTCAGCTGCATAACCCCACCACCTTCTGTGAAGGATTTTATCCACTCATTTTACGAGTTTTCCCTTTGGCTTCTGTCACACAAGGTTCATAGCCATTTTAAGTTAAACCTTTCTGTCCAGTAAGTGCTCATCCATCATGTTTGTGAACGCCAAGGTACCGTGAGAGAGTCTTCCATTTTAGGATAGGCCCCTCCCATATCGGTCAATGATGCCCCTATCATCTCATGAAGCAATCCAGCTAACTGCATTAGCAGATGGATAGCCCAATTTTATGGTGCATCCCCATCCACCAATACAGTCAATCTTCATACAAATGATGGAAGGTCTTTAGAAAGTTCATCATATGAATTTCCCTATCACATGCACTTATATTTTTAGGAGGAAACGAATAATTACGCCTTAGTTTAATTTAGGTCAAACCAAAGTGGCTCCCACAGGCTTTCATAAAGCCAGGTTTAGATGGACCCTAAACGACTAGGGTTCCGCACAGTTCCTCTTGGGGAAGAAGCTGGTGTGGGGCCCACTATGAAGGGAGCTCATCCAATGATCTTAAGGACACCATGGCAATGATGTGCATTCAGCCATGGTGTGCGTAAGAGCCACTATCGAATCAACATGGGCCAAGTACTTATGGCCCACGAATGTAGCACATCACACATCCATACATCACATGCATGAAATCCATAATTGATCAAATCAATTACATAACTGTAAAACCCATATGTAAAGCCCATAACATTATCAAATAATCTTATCTAGGTATATGGGCGGAACTGCAATGAGAAATTTGACCCCTATAGCATTTATGCTAAATTGGGCTAAAACAGTTTTAACAGACTAAAAATGGGTTTTACAGATGTGGGCTGAATTGCATCTTGCAATTAATCATCAACTCTTGGACCCATATATGAAAATTTGGGGCTGAAAACAGCCCCCACCGAACCACAGATTCGGTCTAATCGGTTTGGTCCAATCTGGTTCGAATGGGTTTAGGGTTTCATTTTTAATTCAAGATTCAATTCAAGAATGATGGTTTGAAATTAAATAACTGATACAAGACAATCAAGAATCAATAGGAGGGTTGTTCGTAAAACTACTACCCTGCAAAACAAAGATTAGACGCAGTATGCAGTTTTCAAAACTGCAAATCGGAATCTTGGTGTAATGTAAGGGCAAACAAAGGTATTTTTGGCTGAATTTTTGTGGGTAGAATAATTATAACTATATAGGGCTTTTTAACTCTAATTTGCAATTCCGTTAAAAATCTCATGCATCGCACGGGTTCTGACTAGTTTAAAACTAAAATAATAAAAATTACTAAACCACGACTGGTTTAACCATGATTAAAACACATTAAAAGCCAATTATAATTAAAATCGTGTGCCTACTAATTAATTCAATGTATAAATTTGAATTTTCATTCATGCACCCCTGTTTTTAATAGTGCTATATATGAAACTCCGAGTAAATTTGACAGTTAAATTTCAAGGGCTCTTATTTTTTTAGCCTTTTTCAAAACCTTTATAGCCGTATTTGGACTAAGATTTTTCTAAAACTAGGTTGGTAAACTCTTACCGTTTTTGTCAAGCCATTTAGATTTATTTCTATTTACTAAAATCAAAGATACAAATTATTATTAAAATATACATAAAAAGATAATACCCAGACGTTGGTTCCCAGGCTCCCAGCTACATGGGGTCTTAGGAGGGGTGGATTGGATACAGTTCAAACCATTACCATTTTTTGCTGAGTGACCAAATCAAAACAGTAATCGCAAGATGTACATGCTCACTATCCCCTCCAGCAAAACATCACCACAGCAGCCCTGCTCTCTCTTCTATAAAAAGAACCGAATCAAATATAAATGGAAATATCCAACCCCTAGTGGGACATATCATACTTCTACTCTCTTTTTTTGTTGATATTAAACTGGTTTTTGTTAACAGATCTACGATCAGGAAAGCACAACAGATAGCTAAATTAGCTAGATCTTGCAGACTTATGTACATGCTCACTATCCCCTCCAATCCTACAACAGTACTTTTGTTAATGTACCCCTAATGTTTTTGTCGGTTCCTTCTAATGAAACTTCTTTTACAAAATAAAAAAGTCTCCCGGTTATATTTAACTTTAAACGTGGTCTTTTGCTCTTTAGCAACGTTAACGAACGTGAACGTTAACGTGTATTATGTTGTGTAAAGATATTTTTTTATCCTATTCCTAGTATTAAAAAAAAATATAAAAAAGACCTTCAAAATTGAAACCTAACCAAATCAGAAAATCTATGGTCGTCTTTCCGCTCTCGTATTATTGGATTCAGAATTCGATGATTTTGAGAGCTTGGATCTCTTGCCCACGTTTATTACAGTTACATATAGAGAACATCTCATTCTCTGCATAGTATTATGCAAGGTGAGATGTTCCCAATTCACGGGAATAGTGTATTATGGGTAAGTGTAGGCAGGGTTCTCGTGAGTTGGAGATCCAGAGTCTGATTTTCGTATCGTTACATTCCAAATTATTAGTTTTATTTATTTATTGGGTTTGATTTTTGATTTTCTATGTTATATGGTTCAATATAAAAATGATATCGATATACAGGATCAATGATTATAATCAGTTATGGCTTTGGGTCTTGAGATGAAGGGATTAATAATATCCGATTTGGATGATCTTTACGTCATCAGATTTAGATTTTTGAACTCCACTTACTTATGATTTTGAATTTCTAATTTAACCTGAAATGAAAGCTTCAGTTCTGCTCATAATTTTGCTTTGTATAATGCTACAACTTACAGCAATGAGGCCTTTGGGCAGTGATGATGAGTGGTTAAAGAAAGAAGATATTGTGATTCAACTTCAATCTCTCCAAAGAGACCTAGTGCCACCTTCCAGGCCTTCATGCAACAACAACCTTCAGGGCGGCCATGTCCACCACCATGATCACCATGAAATTATACATATATACATAGAAAGGTTGCTGACCATATGTCCTAATTATATTCCATCTTTGCCTTCAGCGCTTCTCATTAATTATTTCCATGGATGACAAAGTTCTGTAACCTAACTAGAGTTTGATCTATATTATTTTTAATTTCTTTCTTATAGTCCAAACGATTAACTAGCAGATTATTTGATCTATCATTCTTTCTTATGAACCCTTGAACAAGTTCCCTTCTATTTGTTCTATTTTAATTTGTTTTATTGTGTGTGAATATGTAATTAAACCACAACATTCAACTTGTACTGAAAATTAATTATAAGAAATATTACCAACCCAAGAATTCTGATTTATTAAACCAATCTATTTTTCTTTCCTACTTTATTTCAAGAAAAAAAAATGCCTACATTGCCGGTGATAGTGAAGAACCAATTAAACTTTTTGTTCGCTATGCAACTTCAGGATGAAATTTAAAGGCGACCTGTCCTATCAAAAGGAAAACAACAACTCCTTAAGGTTGCATTTGAAATCGGTGTAAAAGTACATTGATGACGTTTTACATTGAAGTCTGAGGAAGTCATCATTGAACATTGAAAAGCATGATAAGAAAATTGTAAAGTTTTACATTAATTTTATCAATGTAGTATTTACATCAATAACCAATGTAAAACTTTACGTGTGATGAGGTTTTACATGGATCCACGACATAAAACTCCATTCCATCCAAATGCTGACAAATCTAAACCAGAATAGGGTTTTATGTCGATCTTCATTTGCACTTTGTCCAAATACCGACAAAACCAAATTGTCATAAACTTTTACATCGTTCTTGATTTACATCCCTTTCAAACGAAGCATAAAAATTCATCAAGTGTAGCGATATATCATGCCCCTCAAACTCTAAATGATAATCAACTCATGATTTGATTGGATTATATAAAAGAAAAAGACTCATGGTCTAATTGGATTAAATGGATTTGTAATTATGAAGTGTTTGGTAGCATTACCATTTAATTTTATAAATGCACCGCATCAGTTCCATATAGGCTCAGTACTTTTAACCATCTATTTTTCTTGTATGGTTAGTGATTTATAAAAATAAAACTTTACTTTAAATGCCTTGGGTTATGTGAAAACTAAGTCTCTTTATGGGGTGGTGGGCCAGGCCGTTCTAAGTAGGGCTTGGACGTGAATTTAGGCCTATGGGCTTGTGCTCAGCCCAAAACACTACGTCCAACTATTTTTAGGTAGGCTTGGACTTTTTAAAAAATCCTTGTCCAAACTTGGGCTTGACTTGATAATATATTACATAATAAAAAAATATATATTTTATGTAATATATATATATAATATTGTTCCTATTCTCTTTTTTCAAGTTATAGTGAGATCTTTTATTACTTTTAGATTTTAAGGCTTTTTAATATAAATAAAATTGATTTTTATTGAATAAAAAAGGAAAAAAAACCTTTTGTTTTCCAATTTTTTGGTTGGGCTCTGGGCTCCAGCTTGGGCTTAAAGACCTAGACCCCAATGGTCAGCAAGGCTATAAGTTAATTTTCAAAGTTCAACATATATAAATAATTTCTCAAAAATTAACTGATGAGGAGTAATTTGGTTTTCCCAATCGTATAGCAACATGTAGCCTTCGGACGAGACCTTAACGATGAGTCAGCATAACAATTCGGCAAATTAGCTTGGAGTGCCTCGCCTAGAACGACCTCCACGTTGACAAGGTCGAACTGGTAGACCCCGTAAGATTATGACGACCTGTCCTATGAGCCGGTCGAGCTATAGAGGTTCAAGACAACCTGCGAGGAAGAGCTCGCTAACCACCCCAGCAATGCACCACCAAAAGAGCCAATGTCTCGGCTGTTAGAACGGCCCGCTGTCTTCAAAAAGCTGTTGATTTGGTGAACTTGTAGGTGATCAGTTGAACTGCCGAAGCATTTCTACTGTCAGCAGGTCAAAGGTTGGATATTCATCTTATTTTTTTGGAAATTTTAATTATTTATAAAAATAATTATTATTTATTATACTTATTTTCATTTGATATGTGATGAATAGACTATTCCAATATTTTCAACAAAATTTTTACATTTAATATAAACTTAGGTATTTTATTATTTTTATTTAATTTTATAACATCATGGTTTTGACCTATGTGATGGTTATGTATACGTGACAGAAGCTCAATGGAAAATCTTCTCGAGATGGGCCGCCCAATCGTATTAAGAAGAACTGTTTTATTATTAACCTTATGAGACTGGCCGTGCAAAATGTTATAATCGATGATTTTTATAAGAAATAAAACAAGAACACCAAAAAAAAAAAATCCATGACCAGTTATATGTCTAATCAATCTTTGCTTCCTTGGCAAAGTCTAATTTAGTGGAAGCTCAAATTGCAACAAATTAAGATCGATCAGTTGCAACTTATTACTCTAGAAAATAAATATTTAATTATATATATTGGATATTTATTTTTTTATTATTTAACTGTGAGGAGATTGTGAAATTTATACTAGTAAATTAGTATTTCTATTAAAGGGGATAAATATTATATCTGCAGGCCAACATCAGAGAGTACTTTACATCTATCTCTAACAGTCTAACCCTTATCTGTGGTCTACGACCAATAGACCGGAAATATATAAAACAAAGAAAAATACAAGGGCTGGGTCAATATTTGAAAACTACTGGAGGTTAAATTGGGTTAGAGCAAAACACAAGGGCACGTTTGTTGACATTGTTGTTCCAGTTGCATTAGAAAACACGTACAAAACAAAAAATATCTTAAGAGTTAAGCCCATTTAATAACGAAGATCAAATCAAAAGAAGAAAAAAAGATGTATTTGTTATTCAGTTTATATTAACAATATCCAAATAAAGTTGTTCAAAAAGATATATAATTTTAATTTTTATTCATTGGAAATTTCCATTTTTCATTTGTTCAAATCTTGTGTTATGGTGCTACCAAGTGACACCACATAATTGTAACAGATACATTCTTCAATCTTGATGCATGCAATTGCCATCAGCTTGGTTGAATGCATGGTGTTTAGAACTATGGTGTTAAATTCTTCATTTGAAACTATGGGCCGGTTTAACTTCAAATGTTTGTACCATCTTTTATATTTATATTTTGTTGTCTGCATGGCATGGAAGTGTAGTTTCTCCCATTGGCTGAAACGACAATAAACTATTGAACATTGTATCATATGCCAAAATTTCTCATTTTCTTAGCAGTTCAAGTTTAGACATGGAAACTTTTTTTTTGAAATATAAATAAAATTAAAAAAAAGGTAAAAAATTTGGCCGGGCTAGCTCTGTCCATTGTATTATTCCTCTTTTATCTGTAGTCATCCTCATCCATATGACACGTAGTTGATGTGGGTGGAAAGATAAAATGGGGAGCCACAGTAATAGCGTAGCTTGGCCGAGCTAGTTCGTCGTGGTTGGGCTAGGCCAACGTGACCGAGCTATGCCGACATGGCCGAGTTAAAATGACGTGACAGGGCATTTGTTGGGCGGTGACGTGTCTCGCAGGACCAGCTTGGCCATTACCCGAACAGTATATATTTGTATTTATACTTTTTTTGAAATGAGCCTTAAGAGTACAAATACAAATATGTATAGTGCAATTAGAGGTGTAATGTGGGCAGGATCGGGCTAGCATGGCCTATTTTTGCGGGCCACCTGCATTGTAATAAAGTGTGGCTGCCTGGCATGAATTCCCCAAGAGGGAAGCCCGACGCAGCCCAATTCCCCGGCCTAGCGGGCTGTGGGCCTAAACGATATTTTAGAAAAATTAAAGAAATAATATAAATTAACAAGATTTAGATAACAAATTGAATAAAAAAAATCTTAAAATTTTATTTCATATAAATTTTGATATATACAATTGTTTATATTTGAAATAATACAATGAAATTGAAAAAAATTACAATAAAATAAAAAATAAAAATTTATATATCTGTGCCAGGTCCATGGACCTTGTCGGCTAACTCCTCATGGGCAGTGGGTTGTGCCAAGTTATTATAATAACCTGCTTCAGCTGGTTCGGGAAGAGTACAAATACAAAAAAAATAAAATAAAGTGAAATAAAATAAAGAAAAGGTGGATGTTGTTTTTGAGTTTGAACCGCCACTGAACCGGCTAGTTTATACAACCATCTAAGGTTCAGCTCATCTTGCAGACTGACCATTTGCTACTGGCTGGGCCAGGATTAAATTAAATCAGGCCCAACCCTAAGTACTGAATGTTCAAGCCTGTACCAATTTGGGCCCATCTTGCATTGTAATTTGATGTATTTGGGCGCCGGTTGGGTTTGAATTGATCAATTAGTCCATACGACTCAGTTTGGAAAGAATATAAATACAAATATGAACAATGCAAATACATACAAAATAATAAAAAAATAAGGTTTTGTACTCTACAAATTTGCATTTGTAGTATTCCTTCCAAATTGAGCCTACGGAAATTGACAAAAATGAATGTTTTTATGTATACATATGTGTGAATGTGTGCATGCATATATGTGTGTATGTATAAAATCAGATTGTACTTGAAATAAATTAAGGTTGGTTTAGATTCCGGCCAATTTTGGACTACCTAAGGATTAGGAAACCTAAAATTTTGAGTCTGAACCCAGCCCAAGAACTAAAAATCTAAAGTGGTAATTCTATTTTTATTTAATCCAATTGGGTCAGGATCGGTTTCAAGTTGAGCCAAACAGACATAAGTTTTTTAAAAATCAATCCAGAGGCTGATCCGTTTTTCCTTGGAGTAATAATAATAGTTCAGCAGTTAAATGGTTCAACAACAACCATCTGAGTTACTGAGTTGTTGACCGAATTAATAGTTTTATTGAATAAAGATATGGTTTGAGATTAACCCAAAACGGAATTATAATAATTGGGTGATAATTTTAATGCGTGGTCCGACCAACAGGTGGGTCTATGGCGGGTTAAAAACAGTGGTTAAAACCCTAACCAAAGAGTTATTAAATGCTGCTGATCAAGTTAATTAAATTAAACCTTGTTCTAGTAAACAGGTCTTATTAGACAAACCCTGTTAGCTAGTTTGTACAAGGGGTCAAGGCTGCATTTGGCATTCCTTAATTTAATTACTTTATCTCTTTTTACAGTTAAAGAGGGAGATAAATCTTTAAAATAAGAAATGCTAAATGCAGGTTTAAGTTGGGCTTAGGCCTTCAACTTCGACAACCTACTTGTGGTGAACACGATGTTGGTGCTGTCTTCATGCCGGAAACATCTAGATTTCATCAAAACAAACCAACTCCAAAGTTGTTCTCTTGGGCGTGCTTGTGACGTCTTGCCATTCAACCTCTCAGAAAACAGTTGACCCCCGAGAAAAGAAATGAAGGAATCAACAAAGTTGAAGAGGATTAATTCATTGTGGCGCGTAGTCAACCATTTCAGCTGACGACCACTGTCTGAAAATTAATCTGAAACAAATTCAAATAACGTCCATTAATTCCCACACTGATTAATATATTAGTCTCTACATACATTTTTTTCTGTCGTATGTGTTGCGGCAGAGTTTCACGAATAATATATGATTTTTTTTTTTTTGGGAGGAAACTCTGAATCACGAATATGGTAATAGAAAGGGGAGGGGGAGATGTCTGGCTAGTCAAAGTAAAATCTAGACTGGCTAACATCACCAAGTAATCAGAAGAAAGTTTAGTATGGACCCAGTTTAATTACTAAAGCGTTAACCAGGTCAACCCCAGAAATCAATCAAATCTATATATAAACAGTCCTCTTCATTCATTTGTTTATCATCCAGATATATCACATCCCATTTAATTCTTTCACGTATACAGAATCCTCCTTTCTGGAAAACATCAAGGAAACAAACAGCTATATCTTATTTATTTTTTCATAACAAGATGGATTGTTACAGAAGAAATGTCTACAGAGCTTCAATCACTCTCATCGTCTTGCTTTCTTTCTTCCTTACGCTTGCAGCAGCGAGACCTCTGAACGGACATCAGTCGTTAAATGAGGATATCGTGCTTCAATTCCAATCCCTTCAGAGAGGAGAAGTTCCACCCTCTGAACATTCATGCAACACAAACCTTCCGAATCAAGGTTGCTGATGATGAGGATATTTAATTAAGATGCATGTAAGAATATATGCTCCAGCCAGCTGCAGTCTTTCGCCGGTAAAGCAAGTTTCGGGATTCAATTCAGTAAAGACAAAAAAAAAAAAAAAGATGTTTAATTGTTATATTCATCAGTTTGTCAACATTAATATAGTAAGTCGTGTATATTTCATTCCAAGATTTGTATTCAAACTTATTTCATTCAAAGATTTGTATTATTGTTCAAATCTACCGAATTATATTTGAGGCATGCTCTTTCTTGTTGTACGTACGTAGTGTAGTGTTCTTTTCCTTCTTTTCGATGCAATGTTTTAAAAACTATTCTAGCCGGTGAACCAAACATGGCCGGTTAGACCACGGTTTGAACATGCAAAAGGGCAGCTTTGTGAAACACGGTAACAGAAAAAAAAAAAGAAAAATCTATGATACCAGAAGAGCATTGACCAATCAAAACCCCTGTGACTCTCATTTACGCTTTTGCAGATGTTTGATGTACATCATCCTATGTTGCATCAAGCTTGGGTTAAGGAACTTGAAAATTCAATTCATCCTTAATTAATTTGTTTATTTTTGGGACTCTCATTTACGCTTTTCCATCTCTCCACTGTTTGCGCATGCATGTTAGATAGACACAAAATTTTATGTGATCATTAGCTAGCTAGTACCATAACTTTAATAACCAAGGTTTTTGAACCGTTGTTGATATAGACGATCAAACCATTTGGATAAAAAACCGGTCATATATAGTACTGGTTCTGTTTTTACCCCGACTATTATTCAAGTAAAAACCATTGAAATGGTCAGAGAACTGTTGACCTGAACAGTTGAACTACAAAACCATTTTCACCTAAGTAGTGGTTCATTGTTTAATAAAAACTAAGAGAGAGATCACTAAGAAAGATCACTAAGAGAGAGAGAGACCCAGAAGGGACTAAGCGGGAAATATCGCCACTGCCTTTTCTATCGCCATCACCATGGCCATCATTGGTGAGTATTGCCTTTTTTTTCTTTCTCTTTTTCTTCATTCCTTTTTGTTTTCCTTTCTTTCTTTCTTACTTGACAGCCACCCACTTCATTCCTCTCTTCTCTTATAAAAGATCAATGATATATATGTATGATCCATATTTACCCTAATATTTCAATCTAAATCTAAAGGTTAAATATATCTAACCACTTGAACCATTTGACCCAAATAATTGAACCGTTGGACCGGAAACTGGTGTTCAAAGTGGTTTCATTTCCAAGTTGGCTTTTAAAACATTGGCTTTAACTATTCTAGTGCACCTATAGTAACATTATATTAGAGTTGGGATTTCTTCCTCATAGAATTGGTCCTCACACTGACCTCATAACACTTGTAGACATGCATTAGAAAAATCTCTGCACTTGTATGTTTTGAGGTATAACCATATTCCACATCCCCACCCTTGATTTTGAAACAAATCCCTGGCCTTGAATTTGATGCCCTAAAATTTATTAATTAAAAGTATTTTTGAAAGATAGATTTACTTAAAGTAAAGGAAAGCTTTTAAATACAAGTAATATTTTAAAATTATTTTGATATATATAGTATAAATAATATTATATATAATATACTATACATTTAATGTAAATAATATTAAATATATAGAATCTGGGTCAGGGTGAGGTAGGGACTTCAGTCCTCATCCCCGCCCCCGTCCTTAATTGGGGATCCCTATTAATCCCTATTAGTGTCCTCAATCCCATTGGGTTGGGGAGGCCGTTTACCCAACGGGGATGGGAAAAGTTGTCATCCCGAGGTGGGTGTTAAGGGTGATTATTTCAGCTTGGCTTGGATATTCTGGGCTTGGGCCTAGGTTTTGTGTTCAGGCCCAGGCCTGCACCAGGCCCAAAAATATTAAGGCTAAGCTAGGCCTAATACTTCAAGCTCAACCCTGCCCACATATATTTAAATATGTATTTTATATGTAATGGATACATATGTATATATAATTTTATGCTATACTATAATGACACTTATAATACTGTATATAATAATTTATATTATATAATATAAAATAAAATTATATGCATTAATGCCATTTAACATAAGATATTCTATATATAATATTTTATATATAGAAAACATAGGCCTGGGTCTGGGTTTATACTTCAGCCCCAACAGGACCGGGCCTAAGCTATAGCCCTTATCAAAAGTTCAAAGCCCAACCCAGCCCAGCCTATGATCACCCCTATTGGGTTTGATGACCAATTTTGTGACTCTGGATCTCTTGCCTATGAGAACTCTGCCCACGTCTACCCACAACACACCACCCTCGTGAATTGGGAACATTTCCACCCCTTTGTAATACTATGTAGAAGGATGAGATGTTCTCTATGTGTGGTTACGATGTTATGTGAGTAGACGTGGGCAGAGTTTTAGTGGGCAGGAGATCCGGACTCCAATTTTGTGAGGAGAAAATCAGGATTCTCACATTGCGCTGGTCACATAGTTCTAACAAAAGCAGAGTTGGACACTAGCTGTCTACAACACATGTGAAGGCCGGTGCTTGTTGTGTGAACCGAAGGCCCAGAAACCATGCATTAACCCGTACGTTAAGAATCGTCCCACTCTTTCCATTTTCACATTCTCTTCTCCGTTCTTCAACCTGATTACAATCCGAAGTTCCAAACCTAAACCCTCTCTTCTCTTTGCATGTATATTCCCCAAACCTAAACACCCTTTATCGTTCTCTCTTTTTTTCCTATCAAATGCTTCAGTACTGAATATCAAGGTTGTATACCGTTCAAACTCAAAGAGGAAGAATATCTTAACCCACTTTTCTGACAAGTAAGAAAATAAAAAAGTAAAAGAGGAAGAATGTCTTAACCCCAGAACCCACGATTTGGTATTCATGAGAGACTCAAAGCTTCGTACTAGACCCGGTTTTCCTAAAATATTAATAATTCCAGGGTAAAATCCCAGGAACCAGATCTATATATAACCACTCTCTTCATTCAAATGCTTATCATCCACACACATAACATCCTCCCAGAATTCTTAATATCTCCTCTACACAAATCCCCCTGCAAAGCAAAATTCATCTACAGCTTACATTAATTAAATCCGCACTATTTTGCAGGAAACAGTTTATTTGTTAATAACAACTAACAACAAATGGGTTGTCACGGCAGAAGAAATGTGTGCAGAGCTAATGCAATCACTCTCCTCATCATCTTGCTTTATTTTTTCCTTGTGGTTGCAGCAGCGAGACCCCTACTGGATGGAGAGCCCAGATGGTCAAATGGTGTTATTATGCTTCAACTCCAGTCTCTCCAAAGCGGCCCAGTGACACCTTCTGGACCTTCATGTAAGACATACAATACACATTGTTGAGGATGATTTGTCGATATTAAGGAATTTTCAAGGCAAGTTTTAGAGGTTATATATAAATATATTAAGCTAAGAATAATAAATACGAGATGTATGCTATTCAGATTTCAGATTATATATATATATATATATCAACAAATTATAACCAAATAAAGTTGTCCAAGGGAATTGTATTCCATTGAATCTAAGATTTGTATTCAATTTGATCACATTGTAATTTGTACTCTGAAATTTCTATTTCCATTTTAACTTGTTCAAATCTTGTGTGGTTGTGTTAGCTGGGTACGTACCATTACATTGGCACCTTTGTGTTGCACGTTAGGCTTAGTTCAAATATGTACAGTGCAAATGCATAGAAAATAAAACAAAATACAAGGTTTGTACTTTACAAATTTGAATTTGTACTCCTTCCAAACTGAGTTTGGGAAAAGTGTAAATATATACAAGGTTGAAAAATAAGGTATATAATATTTTTCATTTAACGCTGCATTTGGAAATGATATAAATGGAGTGTAAATCCCGATTCGAGGTAAATTTGCACTCTGGTTCATTTTTGCATGTTTGGCAACATTACATTTATGCATTGATAAAAGACATATCAATGCATATTTACATTGACAATAAGATGTAAAAGTACATCAATCAAAAAGAAGTAAATTTGCATACAATTGGGCTTTTAATAAAAAAAAAGCATATGCTTTATTGAAATTCATGTTTGCATCTGATGTAGGTTGATTTGGCCCAACCTAATAATAGAGGGACACGTGGGCATGACCTAACTGACAGGACGATAGCTCAACCTCGGGGCAAGTCCACCTCGTGACAAGTTCACTTCGAAACACGGTTTCATCAGGACCACCTCGGTTCCAAGGCACCTCGACATTCGTACCAGGTCGGATCCAAGGGGCACTAGTTTGAGTAATATTGACCAAGCTCCGCATGATAACCCCGAAAATCTTGCCACCAGAGTCCACGTTTTACGGGATCACGCCTCGTAACAGCCAGCCTTATCTCCTCCGACCGATTTGGACGGCAGCGATATGCCTTATCGGCTGGCAACGTTATCTCCTGTTTACACGAAAACGGGCCTCATCACAACAAGAATCCCAAAACCACTCTGAAAAACCCACGAGGACTCCAATATATAAAGACCCCAGCTCTTCGGAGGCAAAGGTATGCGTAATCCCTGCTCACTAGCTCTCTTGTTTTCTAAACTACCTTCAGCTCGCAAACTACTGACTTAAGCATCGGAGCGACCTCGTCGGGTAAGCACCCCCGGGTTCTCTGATTCTCTCTGTGCAAATCAGCCAACTCCGTCGTCCACTGGAAGCCAAGTCATCTCCAGCTAGGACCAGCCAGATTGCATTGCATCATTTGGCGCCATCTGTGGGAAACACTTCAAAAAGCCTTTTTCCACTAAGCATTCTAGATTCAGCTTCGATGGCATCTTCCAGCAACGCCGGACAGAATGCTAACATGAACACTTCCGGGGGGCAACTTCAGGTCCCATTAGTGTGTATTGGACAGTTCACCGTACCTCTCTCAGCGGACGGGGTCCCCACACTGAACGTGCCTCAGGTCATTGCACCGGTGAATGCCCCACTCCCTCTTACGATGGGTGCAACCTTCGCCAAACCTTCTGTTACTCCCCCGGCGGTCGGACAGACTCAAATTGACGACCTGGTACACTACATGTAAGTTATGCAAGCTTAAATGCAGGAGGTCCAGTAGTTTCAGCTGTACTAGTAGCAAGTTCTACATCATGTTTACCAACAACAATATAAGCAACAATTCCCTCCACTGCCACAGAATCAGCAGTCGGTTCCACCTCGGCATCTGGCAACACAGCAAGTCAAGCCTCGCTACCAGAGCGAATGCCCTCCTCGCAGGGGAGAGACCTCCTAGATCCAGAACCCTCTTGGGAGCCAGGTCTCGTCCCGTGGCAGGAGGGAGAGACAGGTTACTCCTCCTGCCTCGCAGCAAGTGAATAGGTCGGGAGACACCCAGCCCACCAGAGCCGCTTCACCTTGGCCTTCATAGTTCGAAGTTCCACTTGCAGAAAACCGGTTCGGGATCTTAGCCGCAGACTCTAGGCAAGGCCCCTCAGTCCACAACAGCCGCCGCCAGCAGTCCGAGCAGCTCCCAGCCAGAACCGTGCCTGACAATACAGAAGCCAACAACACTAATGCGGAGCCAGTGAAGAAGCAGCAAAAGAGGCATCGTAAGGCTCGCCGAGTTGTAGTTCAATGTCAGCCCGAACAGCCTAAAGGCAAAGAAGAAGCGAGCTCAAGAACTGTGAAGACCACTCTACTCCTCTCCGTGCCGTCTCCTCTATCCCCCGAGCACCTGGCCGTCCCGATGCCCAAAGATTTCAAGGTTCCTCACAAGACAAGTACGACGGGTCGTTCAACCTTAATGACCATGTGGATTCGTTCTAGTCACAGATGCACCTAGCCGGGGCTGATGAACCCTGCATGTGCGTTGCTTTCTCCACAACCTTTAAGAGATTAGCTCACATATGGTACAAAAACCTCACGCCCGGGACAATTAAGAGTTGGGCGCAGTTCGTGCAGATCTTCACCTCGCACTTCATCACTAGCAAGAGGTGCCCAAGGTCGCAGGAAAGCTTCCTCAGCATAGTCCAGAGGGAGGGAGAATCAATCCGGAGTTATATATCAAGTGTTTCAATGACGCATGCCTGCAGATCCCCGACTTAGATCCTACTATGAGACTCATGGCTGCAAAAGGAGGCATCACCCACAAAGAGTTCAAGTGGCACATGGGTGCCAACAAGCCTAAAGATGTCACTGAATTTCTCAAGCTCGCTGACCAGTTCATCGGAACAGAAGAAGAGATGAACCAAAAAAGCGAGAATCCACCAGAGAAGAGGAAAAGAGAAGGTGAAACCTCAACTAACAAGGATAATAAGTGGAAGAAAGATGAACCAGCTAGATGAGAAAGTAAACCGAATCAGCCTTTTCGAGCACCTCCAGTTGAAAGGACAAACTACATGCCCTTGAATGCGAAGCGAGCAGAGATTCTTATGGCGATCAAGGACGTTTCTTATGTAAAGTGGCCACCTCGGATGAGAGGGGATCTGAATAATAAAAGCAGGAATTTATACTACCACTTTCACAGAGACCACGGTCATAGCACCGAGAATTGTAAAAACCTCCATGACGAGATCGAAGAACCCATTCATCACGGATGTCTCAAAAATTTTGTATTAAAAGAAAATAAAAATCAAGCAGATTGGCAGGGGGAGCAAGGCAGGGATGCTCCCGAGTCCAGCAACAAACAGAGCGAGCAGCAGCAGAGACAACTGCCTGAAGAAAGACCGGTTTGAGGGATAATTCACATGATCACCGGCGGGTCAATTGTCGCGGGCTGCACATCAGCTGCGGTGAAGACATCAGCTCGCGAGTTAGAAAGAGAAGAGCAGAACCCCCGAAGAGGCTAAGGTTAGAAGAGCCCATATTCTTCACCGAAGATGACGCGCGCAGGATCCAGTACCCCCACGATGACGTGCTTGTCATAAAAATAGGGATCAATGATTTCGAAGTGAAGCGTGTCCTGGTCGAATCAGGTAGCTCGGCAAATATATTGTTCAAGGACGCATTCGACAAGCTGCAGCTCTAGGAAAGTGACATCAAACCCGCGAACACTCCCTTAGTAGGCTTCAACAGAGAGGAAGTCAGGCCCCTAGGATGAGTTTCAGTACCTATAGAGGTCGGTACATGGCTTAGTATTAAGAGGTTCGACCACACTTTCCTAGTAATTGCAACTCCCTCCCCGTACAACGCCATAATTGGTCGGCCTATCACCCACACTCTTCGCGCTGTGGTGTCCACCTATCATTTGGCCATGAAGTTCCCTACGGACTTCAGAGTAGGGGTAGCGCGAGGCGACCAGCTCGAGTCTCGCAAATGCTATGTCTCCACCCTCAAAGGGAAATCCAAGGTAGCAGATGACCTCAAGCTAGAGTGACCTACGAAGTACACTGAGGAGTGAGCTTCACCGATGCAAGAGATGGTCCTTACCCATTTCGAAAGAAGATCCAGCCAGGACTCTCCAAATCGGCGCATCGATTGAGGAGCCTTTGCGTTCTCAGCTGGTAAGTTTCTTACTTGAAAATTTAAATGTGTTTGCATGGTCCACGACAGAGATGCCCGGCATAGATCCTAAAATAATAACTCACAAGTTGAACATTGATCCTGTAGTTAGGCCCGTTAGACAAAAGAAAAGTAACCTAGCCCCGAAGCGCTGGAGAGTAGTCGATGAGGAAGTCGGGAAGCTTCTCGCAGCCAATTTCATTAGGGAGGTCCATTACCCGAGCTGGGTGGCTAACTCCGTTCTGGTAAAAAAGGCCAATAGTAAATGGCGCATGCGCGCCAACTATACTGACCTAAATCGAGCTTGCCCGAAGGATTGCTTCCCACTTCCCAAGATCGACCGTCTGGTAGACGTGACCTCAGGGCACGAGTTGTTGAGCTTTCTTGATGCATACTCGGGCTACAACTAGATCAGGATGGACCCTACTGATGAAGAAAAAACAGCCTTCATAACCGAACTAGGCCTGTACTGTTACAAGGTCATGCCCTTTGGACTGAAAAACGTCGGGGCAACGTTTCCAAGACTTGTAAACTGACTCTTTAAGCCGCTGATCGGCAAAAAAGTATAATGTTATGTAGACGACATGGTCGTCAAAACTCAGTTTTCAAATGATTTAATAAAAGATTTACATTGTGTTTTTGAAATTTGGTGCAAATTTAACATGAAATTTAACCCTAATAAATGTGTCTTCGGTGTCACCTCGGGTAAATTCCTGGGTTACATCGTTAACCGGTGTGGAATCGAAGCCAACCCTAACAAAATCAAGGCCATCCTAGATATGAGACCGCCACGTAAATTGAAGGAGGTTCAGAGGTTGAACGACCGTATAGCCGCTCTGAGCCGCTTCATGTCTAAGTCGGCAGATCGCTGCCTGCCTTTCTTCAAGGCAATTAAAAAGAGTAAAGACATTGAATGGACCGAAAAGTGCCAGCTCGCCTTCGACAAGCTCAAAAAATACCTGACCAGTATCCCGGTTTTAACCCGACCCGAGGAGGGAGATAGTTTGAAGTTGTACCTCTCCGCAAGTGACGAGGTAGTTAGCTCAGTACTGATAAAAGAAGTAGATTGGGTTCAACGATCCATCTACTAGCATACACGCTAGTCACTACAGCTCGGAAGCTTCGACCGTACTTCCAAGCTCATACCATCATCGTCCTCACCAACAGGCCTCTGAGGCAAGTCTTGCTCAAGCCCAAGGTCTTCGGTAGATTGACGAAGTGGGCCATTGAACTCTGCAAGTACAACATCCAGTACGACCCTCGAACAGCTATCAATGCCCAAGCCTTAGCCGACTTTGTCACGGAATGTACCTTTAGCACCGCAGTCCCTGAATCGTTTGAGCCCGAAAATAGTGGGGAGTCTTCAACCAGTGCGGCACCTCCCCTGGTCAGTGCAACGCCAACCTGTGATGAGGAGCCCTAGATCCTCCATGTGGACGGTTCGTCAAATCAGCAAGGTAGCGGGGCTGGTATCATTCTGTACGGGCCAGCCGGGGTGAAGCTGGAGTACGTGCTCCGGTTCGAGTTCATCGCGTCCAATAACAAGGCGGAGTATGAAGCATTAATAGCCGTAGTTACTCTAGCGAATGAAGTAAGAGCCAAGCACATCGTTATCTACAGTGACTCCCAGCTCGTGGTCAACTAGGTCATCGGTGAATTTGAAGCTCGCGAGCCAACCATGATCGCCTACTTAACCAAAGTCAAAGAAGCTCTACGCGGTTTCCAGTTTTACTTCATCAGGCAGATCTCGAGATCCGTGAACGCTGAGGCCGATGCCTTGTCCTGGTAGCCAGCACAAGTGACAACACCATGAAGACCGTGTACATAGAGAACCTACCTCGGCCTAGCATTCTCGGGGGGGGGGGGGGGGTAGAAGAGGTCACTCCTGTTGCACAAGCAGAGCCAAGCTGGATCGATCCACTCGCGAGCTACCTGCTTCACAGGACTCTCCTTGTAGATCGAAACACGATTAGAAGGGTAGAGCGACAGGCAGCCAAGTATGTCATAATAGACGGACGACTGTACCGAAGATCATACATGCTCCCCTACTTGCGCTGCTTGCGACCCTCAGAAGTTGAGCTCATTATCTGCGACACTCATGAAGGTTTGTGTGGCGGACACTTGGGGGGCAGGGCTCTCGCCCAGAAAATGCTACGACAGGGTTACTACTGGCCAACGATGAAGGCAGATGCGCTTGAGCTCGTCAAAAGATGCGACATGTCAAAGGCACGCCAACGTCCACTACCAGCCTGCTGCTGATCTGAAGTATCTCACTAGCCCAAGGCCCTTCGCGTAGTGGGAAATCGACTTCCTTGGACCATTCCCGCCGGCGACAGGACAAAGGAGATTCTTAATGGTAGCAGTGGACTACTTCACAAAGTGGGTGGAGGCCGAACCTCTTGCGACGATCACAGCACAAAGAGTGCAAAACTTCTTTTGGAGGAGCATAGTGTGCCGCTTCGGACTACCTCGAGTGCTTATCTCTTACAATGGGAGACAATTCGAGGACATTAAATTTCAGAACGAGTGCAAACAGATGGGGATACAACAAAATTTCACCTCGGTGGCACACCCTCAAGCAAACAGTCAAGCGGAAGTCACGAACAGGGCTATCCTTCGTGGGCTGAAAGCACGCCTAGCCCGAGCTAAAGGACTATGGGTAGACGAGCTGCCCAGTGTACTGTGGGCTTATTGAACCACTATGAAGACCGCCACGGGTGAAACCCCCTTCAACTTCACCTACGACACGGAGTTAGTGATCCCAGCCAAGATCGAGGTGCCTACGCTACGCTTTGAGGAATACGACGAAGAGGCAAACAATGACGAGCTATGCACCAACCTCGACCTAGTTGAAGAGGTACGGGACCTCGCATACATCCGGACCGCGGCCTACCAGCAGAGAGTGGCTCGGTACTATAATGCCAGAGTCAAGAAGCGGAACTTCCACGTCGGAGACCTGGTTCTTCGTAAAGTCATGGTGCCTGAGCCCGGTGTTGGTAAGCTTGGACCAAATTGGGAAGGGCCCTACCGAGTAAAGCAGGTGCTTGAGGAAGGTACGTATGAGCTCGAAACCTTAGAAGGAAAACAGGTGCCTCGGCCATGGAACGCTAGCAATCTAAGATGGTACTACCTGTGATCGTCTAGCTGGAGAGCGGACTGTAAGTCACTTCCAGAAGTCTAAGGACTAAAAGTGTCAGGCTAGTAAAAGACCTCGGCATTATATAAGCCCCAGTCGCCTCTTCAGCATGGGTAGGATCAAGAAGGGTGGACAGTAAGTCGCCCCCAAGGCCTAAGGGCTAAAGTACTGAGTTGACGGACTCGTCACTATATAAGTCCCAGTCGCCTCCTCGGCATGGGCACCCAAGACCCAGTCGCCTCTTCGGCATGGGCATATAAGTCCTAGTCGCCTCTTCGGCATAGGCAAGATACTTCTAATGCCTGAGGCATAGACAACTCGGGTATAAGCCCTATGATGTCTTGCCCACTTCGGCATATAACAATAGGTTGGGCCCGTTAAGGACAACTGACATCTAAATGAGTAGCCCGCATGCGGATAGGTCGGGTATATACCCCACAATGCCGCTCACCTCGGTGTACATTATGTGAAGTTACTACCGATTAGTAATCTGGGCAGATAATTTAGGGTAATCCCCACTTAGAAAAAATTTTATTTTTGGTCATCCTTACTTATTGTCCAGCTCGGTAGCTCAACAATTCGAGTAACCTATACATCCGCTACCCAGATTGGGAGTCGCTCACACTTAGATTATTTTTACACAAGGATTAGTCAAAAAGTTTATATTTCATTGATGAAAAGATTTTAAATATAAAGGTTCCATTATGATCCGTGCTCAGTGGCTTCGGCGTGTACATTCATGATTCAAAAAGAAACAGAAAAGAAGGAAAAAAGCGGGAGGACTGCCATGAAGGGATGAGAGATCCATCCTATGGACGCCAAAAGATTGCGGAATAAGGGGCGAATTTCAAAAATTTTTCTCTCCCTTCAACTGGGAATCGTATTCCCCATTTAGAAAATCATATTTTCAAGGATCAATTCTGAACCATAAATTGAACCAGATCTGAACCAAACAGAAGTGGGAAGGATTATACCTGATACGGAGAAGTAATATCTCCCAACGAAGGTGTTCACACCCAAGGAAGGATCCAAAGACTGCTCCCACTGAAGATGGCGCAGTGCAGGTGCAGCAGAATCAGCAGTGTTCTTCTCCAAGAACTCTGTCCTTCGCAAGAATCAGCAAGATGGCACGTGAGCACAGCTTCCTTTCAATCCTTTCTCAAATGACTGATGTCAAGATACAATCTTGACTTCTCCCACCAGTGGAGATGGAACTGGAAAGCAGGGTGGCAAGAACAGGGAGGCGGCAAGAGAGTATTTGCAGGGAGCAGAATTCTCTCTTCTAGATTTCAGCACCAAAGAAACCTGATGATCTGTGTGTATTGTGTCTCTAAAGGCTGCCGCCCCCTTCTTCTTTTATAGTCTTAAAGGGATCAGTTCCTAATCAGATTAGGAGTTGCTAATCCAAATCATATTTGGTTTAGAAGTCCCTTTAAGTGATAAGGGATAATCCTTATCTTATCTGGAGATCAGATCAGCCATCTCCTAATCTGATTAGGAGGTTTCCAGATCTAAATCTTATTTAGATCTTGGACTCTCTACGTGGATAGGGTCTAAGCCCAATCCTATTAGCTGATCCACTTCAGATTTCGCCCCTATATTAACTAAATAAGCAGCCCAGTTCGAAATGGGCTTTAGGCCCATTAAGCTTATGTGCTCACTTAACCCTCTTAACTGCTGCCCAGTTGGGCTTCCTTGTATGGCGTGGGACCCAAGCATTGATCTACACATCAGCCACATGGGTTCGGCCCAGCCTTTGTTACAAGGCCTGGCCGAATACACTGTTAAAGACAGTGCACCCCCTGAAACCCATCAAATGGGCTCTACGTGCCCAACACTTACCCTAAGAGGTCCCTGGGCCAAGCCACCTTGTAACACCCAGGGACTGTGGGCAGATGCAAGATTAGCCCATCAGGTATTAACCTCAATGGTCTTACACTTAACCTTTCAGCCCATAATGATCATACATTGCCCGACAAGAGAGGACCTCTCCCTCGGCTGCAAGGAACAGTGTTGCACTCTCCACTTATATGGATCCCGGGAATTAAAACCTTCTTGCAAACAATTTAGAAACCCTACATATATACTTTTATATCTTATATAAAATTTATTTTGCAAAACAAATCTCAATGGTTGAAATCGGCTGCCGGCAGTCTTGGTTTCCATCAGTGAGAGTGCATCCCCGATCATTACCTTTGTCCGACAAAGGGGCTGATCCTGTCACTATGATCACCCACTCAGGTGAATTCTCAGACTATCCCAACATACCCAGGTTTTGACCCCCGCTAAGGATCTCACTGATTGGTACATCAAAGACAGCCCAATCCGACACCTAGTGTAGAATCATAATCGAGTCTAGGGGTCGGGTGTAACTTTCCAGTTTTGCCCATCAATCTCCAAGGTCCAGGGCAATACTGGAAATCTGGTCTAGTTCAAAGATTCAATTAATCCTACACTGTATGTGCCTAGGGTCTCACCCTTGCAGCTGAGACAGGCCACCCCAACCGACTTGGTGGCACCACAGTGTCAGCCTTGTCAGGATAGGTCTCCCCAGACCGACCCACCGGCTGTGAACATTCTAAACTAACACGAGTCTCATTAAGTGTCCAGTTTAAGGGTATTACACAGAAACATACCAAGGGAACATGAATCAAATATGTATCTTTATTCATAAACTCATAAAGCACATCATTCTGATTGAAGCTAAGGGCATACAAAACTCTCTAACAGCTCCCACTTGCACTTAGGTCCAATCAGGTATTAGCCGGAGTCCCATGCTTTCCACGTGTTTCAGAAACACTTTCTGTGATAGTGGCTTAGTCAATGGGTCTACCACATTCTCCGCTGATGCTACCTCTGTACACTATCCTCCCGTAGGTCCAGCGTTGTCATACAACAGTGGAACGGGTGATGTGCTGAATTCCAAATTCAGGAATGAACACCTTCATTCATAAGGCAGCCTTACTTACGGCAATGCTTTCGGCTTGGGTTGTGGACTATTAATTTGCTACTTAGGACCCCTGTTTGCTGACATTCAACAAACAGCACACGATCCTATCGTGAAAACATATCCAGATGTAGACTTTCTATCATCTGGATCTGACTGGAAAACGGCATCTGTAAACCCCTGGATCTGTAGTGAGCTACCGTCAAACACCAGACAAAACTCTTTTGTCCTTCGAAGGTACTTAAGTATGTTTTTCACAGCAGTCCAATGCTCCTGCCCTGGGTTGGCCTGAAATCTGCTTACTACACTCACTGCCTGAGCTATGTCAGGACGAGTGCACAGCATGGCATACATGATGCTCCCTACGGCTGAGGCATAAGGAACGTCTTTCATGCCATCAATCTCCTCAGAAGTCTTGGGAGACATCTTCTTGGAGAGAGTGACTCCGTGCCTGAAAGGAACATTTCCTTTCTTGCAGTTTTCCATGCTGTATCTTTTGACTATTTTGTCAATGTAAGCAGATTGGGATAATCCTATTATCCGCTTCGATCTATCTCTATAGAGTCGAAGACCCAGTTTATAGGAGGCTTCTCCAAGATCTTTCATGGAGAATTGCTGCGAAAGCCATACTTTCACCGTAGTTAACATTCCCACATCATTCCCAATGAGTAGAATGTCATCTACATACAGAACCAAGAAGGTAACCTTATCCCCACTGTACTTCCTGTAGACACAGGGTTGATCCAGATTTTGCTCGAAGTCAAACGATTTTACAGTAGAGTTAAAATGGATGTTCCAACTTCTAGAAGCTTGCTTAAGCCCATAAATGGATCTGTTAAGTTTACATACCATGTCCTGACCTGCAGCAATGAAGCCTTGCGGTTGCTGCATATAGATATCTTCAGTAAGATCTCCATTCAGGAAAGCAGTTTTGACATCCATCTGCCAAATCTCATAATCATGGTATGCTGCTACAGCTAGCAGGATCCTAATGGATTTAATCATGGCCACAGGCGAAAAGGTTTCCTCATAATCGATGCCCTCTTTCTGAGTGTACCCTTTTGCCACAAGACGAGCCTTGAAGGTCTCAACTTTACCATCGGGGCCCTTCTTCCTCTTGTAAATCCATTTGCAACCGATTGCCTTTACTCCGGAGGGCGGATCTACTAGAGTCCAGACTCCATTGGTCTCCATTGAGTCCATCTCTACCCTCATGGCCTCCACCCACTTCTGGGAATCTATGTCCAACATAGCTTCCGCGTAAGTCACGGGATCCTCCTCACTAGTCAAGGTTTCCACCAGGTAACTATCCTAGTCATAACCATAACGGACTGGTGGCCTGGATGCCCGAGTGGATCTTCTAAGTTGGTCACTACCTGGAACTTGTGGGACATCTCCCACTGCTCCTGAGCTCTCCTCATCGAGAACAACTTCCTGACGATGGGTGTCCAGGATATAGTCGGTTTCCAAGAATTGCGCATTTCGACTGCAGAACACTTTCTGCTCACTTGGGTCATAGAAAAGGTAACCTACAGAGCCTTTTGGGTAGCCTACAAATAGGCAACGGCTGGTCTTAGATTCCAACTTGTCTGCATTCGTTCTTTTAATGTGTGCTGGACAACCCCAAATCTTCAAGTGTCTGACACTTGGTTTCTTTCCGGTCCAAAGTTCATATGGAGTATTCGGAACCGATTTGGTTGGAACCCGATTCAGCACGTAAATCGCAGTCTCTAATGCGTAACCCCAAAAGGATGTGGGTAACTCTGAGTGTATGAGAAGCGACTGGACCATATCTAATGAGGTCCTATTCCTCCTCTCTGAAACACCGTTAAGTTGTGGTGTAGCAGGAGGAGCTAATTGTGATACTATCCCATTGTCCTTTAAGTAGTCCCTGAATTCGTCAGGGAGATATTTGCCACCTCGATCGGATCGAAGGGCTTTAATTTCTCTCCCTAACTGTTTCTCGACCTCTTGTCTAAACTCTTTGAACTTTTCAAAGGATTCAGACTTGTGTCTCATTAGGTACACGTAACCATATCGTGAAAAATCATCTGTGAAGGTGATGAAATACACGTGTTGATTTCGTGTCCTAACACTCAGGAGACCACATACATTAGTATGTATTAGGTCAAGTGTGCCTGTACATCTTTCAGGCTTACCGTTAAATGGCCGTTTCGTCATCTTGCCTTGTAGGCAAGGCTCACAAGTGGGAAGATCTTCTACAGCTAGAAAATCCAAAGAACCATCCTTTACCAACCTTGTGATTCGGTCAACACCGATGTGGAAGTCGGTAATGCCACAGACACGTGGGATTAACTGTATCACGGTGTCTCTTCTTGGGGTTTTCAATCGACGTAGTTTCGGTTATGTTAGTTTCTAGAGAAGGATGTAGAATATAGAGACCGTTCTCCAGTTCCCCGTATGCGATGAATCTGTTGTTTCTTTTAATAGTAATCGTATTACTAAAGAAGACAGAATAACCATCTGCACACAGTTTTGAGACAGAAATCAAATTTCTTCTTAAATTTTGTACATAAAGACAATCTTTCAGTACAATTATTCATTCTCTAAAATATAATTCCACGGTTCCTATGGCCGCGGCTGCAACAGTTGCAGTAGTCCCCAAGTAGAGTGTGACTTCTCCTTCACTCAGCCTTCTGCTTACCTTGAACCCCTGCAGTGAGTTACACGCATGAGTTGAAGCCCTGGAGTCAATACACCAGGTCGCAGAAGCCACCAATAAATTGGTTTCTATAACACAAGTTTCGAAGTTACCTTTCTTGGATTCCAGGTAGGCAGGACAATTCCTTTTCTAGTGGCCGGTCTTCTTGCAGAAGTGACAGGCATCCGATGCTTTGTCTTTCTTGCTTTTAGTGGCTTTCTTCTGAGGCTTCTTTGCCTTCCTCTTTCTCTTGCCTGTCTTGCCAGCTTCAACAAGCATGGCTACAGGCTTATCCTTTTTAATCAGTTCTTCAGCTCTTTGCAACATATTGCTGAGCTCTTGTAAGCTGACATTCAGCTTGTTCATGTTATAGTTCATGATGAACGGATTAAAGGAAGGAGGCAAAGAGTTAAGGATAGCATCTATCTGGGTTGCAAGGTCCAGCCCGGATCCAAGAGCCTCCAGTTCGTTGATGTATCCCATCATCCGAAGACAATGGTCGTGAACTTGTTGACCCTTGGACATTTGTGTGGTCGTGAACTGTTTCAAGACCTTTTGTCGAGTAGAACGATTCTGCTCTTCATACATTGTCCTGAGACTATCCAATATGTCTTTGGCAAGTTCGATCTGATCGAACTGCCTCTGTATTGGATTGTCCAAGGAGGCAATGATGTAACACCGGGCAAGGGAGTTTTTCTCCTCCCATTCTTGATAGTCTCTCCTTCGGGCCTCAGAAGCCCTATCTCCCGGACGCTCCGGGGCAGGATTCTTTGCCACTTTGTCAAGTTTTTCAGAAGCAAGGACCAGCATAAGGTTCCTATACCAGTCAACATAGTTTGAGCCCTTCAACTTGTTGTCATCAAGTAGCTTTGCAAATGATCCGTTTGCCATTTTCTGATAAAAAAGCAAACATCAGTCCACGACCTAATTTTGATTCACGTTCATTTCATAGATATGGATTTTAATCTACGATCCATTTCCATTTATTCATCTCTGAGATTTCCCTCCTTTCTCAGTGACAGAGACTACGGGTTGTCTCTAGAAATGTGGGAAATCACATAGGGTGCATGAAGCCAATTGTTTCAGCTGCATAACCCCATCACCTTTCTGTGAAGGATCATATCCACTCATCATATGAGTTTTCCCTTTGGCCTCTGTCAGACAAGGTTCAGAGCCATTTTCAGGTAAACCTTTCTGTCCAGTGAGTGCTTACCCATCATATTCGTGAACGCCAAGGTACCGTGAGAGAGTTCCCATTTTCTGGTGAAGCCCCTCCCACATCGGTCTATGACGCCCCTATCATCTTATGAAACACTTAGACAAGCCCAACAGCAAATGGATAGCCCATTTTCTGGTGCGTTTCCTCATTACTGAAGGACCCATCTTCGTGCTAATGATGGAAGGCCTTTAGAGAGTTCATCATATGAATCTCCCAATCACATGCACTCATATTATCTGGAGGGAACAGATAATTACGCCCTAGTTCTATCTTTAGGTCAAACCAAAGTGGCTCGCACTGACTTTCATAAAGCCAGATTTTGGTGGGCCTAAATCGGCTAGGGTTCCGCACGAGACCTCATGATGAGGTGTGGGGCCCACCACGGAGGGAGGTCATCCAATGACCAAAAGGGACACCATGGCAATGATGTGCATTCAGCCATGGTGTGCGAAAGAGCCACTGTCGATTGAGCATGGGCCAAGTACTTATGGCCCATGTACGTAGCACATCACACATCCATACATCACATGCAGGGATAAATTGATCCAATCAATTAATTATCTGTAAAGCCCATTTGAAGCCCATTTTAAATCCATAATATTAACCATTAACATTATCTAGGTATATGGGCCGAACGGTTCAACCCATATAGCTTTAAGGGTTAAGTGGGCTTTTAGCAGTTTTAACTGTTTAAAACTGGGCCTTTATAGGTTGGGCCGAATTAACCATTCAATTAAATATCAATCCTTAGGCCCATTAGTGGGAAAATTAGGGCTGACTTTCAGCCTTGATTAAACCCTAGATTTGGTCCAAACAGTTTGAACCAATCTTGGTTCGAATGGGTCTAGGGTTTGATTTTTAATTAAATCTTTAATTCAAGAAAATAAACTGAAATTAATTACTGATAAAAGAAAAAACAACAATCAGTAAATCAGGGCTGTTCGCACAATCCATCCTACAAAACAAAGGTTAGATCAGAATGCAGTTTCACAAACTGCAAATCGCAGATGGCGATTCTCCCATCTGCGAAATCTTCTTCTCTGCGAAATCTCCCTTTCTGCGCCGCCATCTTTGATCCAATATTAAAATAAATAGAAATCCTATTTCTATTAATAATTACATCAGATCGAATACCTATGCATTGAGTCTAGAAAAATAAAAAAAATTATTTACAGACCAAATGTAATAAATAAATCAAGAAACTGCAAATCTTGCAAGTTCCCTGTGCAAACCAAGATTTCGATCTGCTCTTGTACGAACAGCCCATAAATCAAGAAAATCATAAAGAACAATTCTAAATAATAATCAGATTTATATAAAATTAATTTCAGATTATTCGCTCATTAATTTTGGGAACAAAATTTCCCAAAACCCATATCTGCGCAAATCGGGTAGAACACCTTCTGCCCATTTGCGCAGGTTCAGATCTGAAACAAATTGGTTCAAGATTTGAACCATGGCTCTGATACCAGTGAAGGGATGAGAGATCCATCCTATGGACGCCCAAAAGAATGCGGAATAAGGGGCGAATTTCAAAAATTTTTCTCTCCCTTCAACTAGGAATCGTATTCCCCATTTAGAAAATCATATTTTCAAGGATCAATTCTGAACCATAAACTGAACCAGATCTGAACCAAAAAGAAGTGGGAAGAATTATACCTGATACGGAGAAGTAATATCTCCCAACGAAGGTGTTCACGCCCAAGGAAGGATCCAAAGACTGCTCCCACTGAAGATGGCGCAGTGCAGGTGGAGCAGAATCAGCAGTGTTCTTCTCCAAGAACTCTGTCCTTCGCAAGAATCAGCAAGATGGCACATGAGCACAGCTTCCTTTCAATCCTTTCTCAAAGGACTGATGTCAAGATCCAATCTTGACTTCTCCCACCAGTGGAGATCGAACTGGAAAGTAGGGCGGCAAGAACAGGGAGGCGGCAAGAGAGTATTTGTAGGGAGCAGAATTCTCTCTTCTAGATTTCAGCACCAAAGAAACTTGATGATCTGTGTGTATTGTGTCTCTGAAGGCTGCCGCCCCCTTCTTCTTTTATAGTCTTAAAGGGATCAGCTCCTAATCAGATTAGGAGTTGCTAATCCAAATCATATTTGGTTTAGAAGTCCCTTTAAGTGATAAGGGATAATCCTTATCTTATCTGGAGATCAGATCAGCCATCTCCTAATCTGATTAGGAGGTTTCTAGATCTAAATCTTATTTAGATCTTGGACTCTCTAAGTGGATAGGGTCTAAGCCCAATCCTATTAGCTGATCCACTTCAGATTTCGCCCCTATATTAACTAAATAAGCAGCCCAGTTCGAAATGGGCTTTAGGCCCATTAAGCTTATGTGCTCACTTAACCCTCTTAACTGCTGCCCAGTTGGGCTTCCTTGTATGGCGTGGGACCCAAGCATTGATCTACACATCAGCCACATGGGTTCGGCCCAGCCTTTGTTACAAGGCCTGGCCGAATACACTGTTAAAGACGGTGCACCCCCTGAAACCCATCAAATGGGCTCTACGGGCCCAACACTTACCCTAAGAGGTCCCTGGGCCAAGCCACCTTGTAACACCCAGGGACTGTGGGCAGATGCAAGATTAGCCCATCAGGTATTAACCTCAATGGTCTTACACTTAACCTCTCAGCCCATAATGATCATACACTGCCCGACAAGAGAGGACCTCTCCCTCGGCTGCAAGGAACAGTGTTGCAATCTCCACTTATATGGATCCCGAGAATTAAAACCTTCTTGCAAACAATTTAGAAACCATACATATATACTTTTATATCTTATATAAAATATATTTTGCAAAACAAATCCCAACGGTTGAAATCGGCTGCCGGCAGTCTTGGTTTCCATCAGTGAGAGTGCATCCCCGATCATTACCTTTGTCCGACAAAGGGGCTGATCCTGTCACTATGATCACCCACTCAGATGAATTCTCAGACTGTCCCAACATACCCAGGTTTTGACCCCCGCTAAGGATCTCACTGATTGGTACATCAAAGACAGCCCAATCCGACACCTAGTGTAGTATCATAATCGAGTCTAGGGGTCGGGTGTAACTTTCCAGTTTTGCCCATCAATCTCCAAGGTCCAGGGCAATACTAGAAATCTGGTCCAGTTCAAAGATTCAATTAATCCTACACTGTATGTGCCTAGGGTCTCACCCTGGCAGTTGAGATAGGCCACCCCAACCGACTTGGTGGCACCGCAGTGTCAGCCTTGTCAGGATAGGTCTCCCCAGACCGACCCACCAGCTGTGAACATTCTAAACTAACACGAGTCCCATTAAGTGTCCAGTTTAAGGGTATTACATAGAAACATACCAAGGGAACATGAATCAAATATGTATCTTTATTCATAAACTCATAAAGCACATCATTCTGATTGAAGCTAAGGGCATACAAAACTGTCTAACATGCGAGTACGTGATTCGTAATGCTCTCTCCCTCGCTTGTGAGGATGCTATCTGGCTCACTATTTGGCCCCTCTGGCGTAGATGCATCCTCTGGTTCCTAAGAATGAACTTCCTCCTCGTGGCCCTCCACCGCAACCTCTTCGGGGTCCGCAGGTCAGGCCTCCTCCCTTGGGGGCTCAGTGGAGATCGGCTCCACAACCTGGGCCTCGGTTGCTCCGGACGTCGAAGGTCTGACCTCCCGACGCAGTCTCTTCGCTGCCTTTCGCTTCTTCCCCCTCCAGGAGCTCATCAGGAGGCTCTCTGCATCGACCTCTGGCATTGTAACTACAAGAAATAGATAGTTAGTCAAAAAACATTAAAGGGGTATTTTAAGCAAATATCCGAAAAGAAACCTACCAGGAGGGCTCAAACCAGCTCGCACCAGTGCGTCCTCGAACAAGAAGTTTTTCATCTCAAGCCCGAGGTCCCTCCACGAATTGTTGACCACCCTGGTCTCTCTATCTAAGCTCACCCCGGGATCCTGAGTAGCCACCCTCCAGTGGGTTGGGAAAGACCACCCTTCCGGGTTACGAACGATGAAGTATCACCTTTTCCAGGCCAGAACCTTGTTCGGACAACTATGCAAGACTTTGAATCTGGGATTGGGAGAGATATAATAACTTTGTCTGACGTCCCCGCGCAAACAGGCTGAGTTTCGCTTGATTGCACAGATCAAGCTGAAGACGTCTAGGATTAGGGGTCGGCCGTAGGAGTGGAACAAAGAGATAGTGCCAATGATGTTCCGAATAGAGTTCGGATGAACCTGGTCAATGGTGATGTTGTAAAATTTAACTACTTCTATCAGGAAAGGGTGGAGTGGGAAGCGCAGCCCTGCCGCAAGCTGCTTCTCAAAAATAGCGAACTCATTGTGATCATGAACCCAAGGGTACTGACCTAAGGGTTTGCTGAAGACTAAGCTATCTGGGAGACGATAGCGGGACACTAAGTACATTAGTCTGTCTAAAGACAGTTTGGAAGGCACGAAGTTATCGGGGTTCCAATCTCGGGAAGAAGTTGGGGCCCCCGACCTAGAGGATGGACCCTCTTCTTGGGCTTCGGTCTCCCCGAGCCGAGATGGCTCAACTTCGGGGTCAGAGGTTCCCTCTAAAGACTGGTGAGGGGAGGCACCCTGCCGTGGGCTGACTTCCCCGGCAAGAACAACAATGCCCTCCACCTCGCTAACACTATCTACAAGCCTATCTACGCTAGAACTTGACATAATCGAAAAGTAGGAAAAAGCTAAGGAATGGAGACTCACTGAAGACAAGGAACAAAGTAGAAAACGGAAAGAAAACCGAGCTGGAAGACTCCGACGCAACCTCGGGAGAGCTCAATCACAGAATTTGTTGCGAGAAAAGTGAGTTGCGGACCCCCCTATTTATAGCCGCTATGTCCGACAACTAACAGTAGAGATCGAAGCAATCCAACGGCTCCTAGGAAAACCGGCTGCGCGACCCCCGAGGGTAAATTTGGTTTAGCGCATTTTTTGATGTCCATGGAGTTTATAAATCGCGTAACGTCCGCATGTAAGCCATGCATGACCTTAGTTTTCCTAGTTGAGTCAGGTGAGTGAACAAGTCCGACCCATGATTCATTTGACTAGCTGACCGAACCTTGGACCAAATCCACTTGGCTCGTCATGAACTCCCCGCACCGGGTCAGGACCCCTGGCTTGGGGAGTGGGGGGCAATTGATGTAGGGTGATTTTGCCCGACCTAATAATAGAGGGACACGTGGACACGACCTAATTGACAGGACGACAACTCATCCCAACGTACCCAAGTATGATGGACCGAGCTTGGATAACCAAACCACCTCGGGGCAACTCCACCTCGGGACAAGTTCACTTCGGAACACGGTTCCATTAGGACCACCTCGGTTCCAAGGCACCTCGGCATTCGTACCAGGTCGGATCCAAGGGGCACTAGTTCGGGTAATATTGACCGAGCTCCGCATGATAACCCCGAAGATCTCGCCACAAAAGTCCACGTTTTACGAGATCACGCATCATAACAGCAAGCCTTATCTCCTCCGACCGATTCGGACAACAGCGATATGCCTTATCGACTGGCGACAATATCTCCTATTAACATGGGAACAGGCCTCATCACGACAAGAATCCCGGAACCACTCTGAAAAACCCGTGAGGACACTAGTATATAAAAACCCCAGCCCTTCGGGGGCAAAGGTACGCGTAATCACTGCTCACTAGCTCTCTTGTTTTCTAAACTACCTTCAGCTCGCAAACTACTGACTTAAGCATCGGAGCGACCTCGCCGGGTAAGCACCCCCGGGTTCTCTGATTCTCTCTGTGCAGATCAGCCAACTCCGTCGTCCACTGGAAGCCAAATCATCTCTAGTTAGGAGCAGCCAGATTGCGTCGCATCAGCATCCATTACAGCTAAATGTCTATTTGGTAAGAAGGTAAATTCGTCGATGCAAAACTAACCCAACTTTGCAATTTATATAAACTGTTTTACACTCTGCACATTTTCATTTACACTTATTTGCATCGTTTCAAAACACAGCCTAACATATTCATTTGTATTTGCACTCTCCCAGACTAAGCCTTTTAGTGTTCTTTCCAAATGTCCTAATGAGCCTTACAATTTAATCATTTCTAAACCAAGTTAAAAGCAGAACCCTTCGCGCTAACTTAATATATTTGTCAACTATCAAGACACAAGATCTACACCAAAAAGTAATCAGCCTAATAACCATCTGATTTGGGCGTCATGATAAATTTTGGCCCATATATATCCTTATTGAAAAGAACGCTGTTCCTTGGAGACTAAGAGAGATGATTAAGTACGATACTGATCCAACGCATTATTGATTGACTACGAGAAGTTTGGCGATCGAGAAAAAGAGACCGAAGAAGATGAATGCGAGTAACTGATGATTTGGCTAATTAGTTTTTTTTGGATATTTTAACTTTTAATTATAATATAAAATAATTACTTACTGATTACTAAAGCAAATCCGGCCATAATTGCTGTATAAATGACATTGCCAGGAATTTTTTATACGATATAGTTTTGGATCCATGAGAAAATCTCAATATATCTTTCTTTTCCACGTGGAATCATACGACACGTGGACCAGATCATGTCTCTAAAGGGTAAGTCCGGACTGAGTCAAGTTGAAGAATAGCGCGTAATCAACCTCATGAGATGACTAAAATGTTTGGAAACGTTATTCTCAGGAAACAACCATCAATCGTTTTTCTTACTTCTCTCTCTTTCACAAATCTTTTTCCTTTGATACATACATTCAATTAATATTAATATAAACAAAAATGGAGCCTCTCCATATAATAACCTTCACCTTATAATAATTCTAAAACATTTATTAATTCATTATTAATTATATAATACTATTTTGTCCGCTATTACCAACCCAAGAATTCCGATTTATTAAACCAACCTATTTTTTTTTCCTAATTTATTTCAAGAAAAAAAAATTAATGTCTACATTGCTGGTGATACTGAAGAACCAATTAAATTTTTTGTCCGCTATGCAACTTCGTGAGGAAATTTAAAAGCGACCTGACCTGTCAAAAGGGAAACAACAACCCCTTAAGGTTGCGATTGGAATTGGTGTAAAAGTATATTGATGACGTTTTACATTGAAGTGTGAGGGAGTGACCTTTAAACATTGAAAAGCATGATAAGAAAAGTGTAAAGTTTTACATTGATTTTATCAATTTAGTATTTACATCAATAATCAATGTAAAACTTTACGTGTGATGAGGTTTTACATTGATCCACAATGTAAAACTCCACTCCATCTAAATGCTGACAAATCTAAACCGGAATGGGGTTTTACGTCGATCTTCATTTGCACTTTATCCAAACACTGACAAAACCAAATCGTCATAAACTTTTACATCGTTCTTGATTTACATCCCTTCCAAACAAAGCCTAAAAATTCATCAAAGTGTAGCAATGTATCATGCCCCTCAAACTCTTTGAGTGGATAGGGATAATCTCTTACTTTATTAGCTGATACAAATCTCAGAACCGCCCCTTCTTTAATTAATCTTATTAAGCCAGTCAAATGGGCTTTAGGCCCATTAAGTTTATGTGCTCACTTAACCTTTTAACAAGTTGCCCAATTGGCTATCCTTGTATGGTGTGGGACCCAAACATTGGCCTATACATCAGCCACATGGGTTCAGCACAACCTTTGTTACAAGGCCTGGCTGAATTCACTATAGGAGGCAGTGAACCCCTGAGTCCATCAAACATTGATCTACTCTATCATCTGGATCTGACTGGAAATCGGCATTAGTAGCCCCTGGATCTGTAGTGAACTACCTTCGAATACCAGACAAAACTCTTTTGTCCTTCAAAGGTATTTTAGTATGTTTTTCATAGCGGTCCAATGCTCCTACCCTGGGTTAGATTGGTATCTGCTTTCCACACTCACTGCCTGAGAAATGTCAGGACAAGTGCAAAGAATGACAAATATGATGCTCCCTACGGCTGAGGTATATGGAACCTCTTTCATGCCCTCAATCTTTTCGGGAGTCTTGGGAAACATACCCTTGCAGAGAGTGACTCCATGCCCGAAAAGAACATTTCCTTTCTTTGAGTTTTCCATGCTGTATCTCTTGACTATTTTGTCAATGTAAGTAGATTGGGAAAATCCTATTATCCTCTTTGATCTATTTCCATAGAGTCGAAGACCCAGTATGTAGAGTATGTAGGTGAAAGAATGGTAGGATCCATCTAATGGACGCGAAAAGGTTGCAGAATGGGTGGGCGAATTTCAAAAAATTTTCCTACCTTCTCCCAATTGGGAATCATATTCCCTAAATTTAGAATACTATATTCAAGGATCTTACTTGAACCATAATCGAACCAGATCTGAACCAAAAAGCAAAAAGGGAGAAATATACCTGATCCAGAGAAGCAGTATCTCCCAAAGTTGGTGTTCACGCCCAAAGAAGAAACCAAGATCCGCTCCTGTTGAAGATGACACAACTGTGGATGGAACGGAACCAGTAGGGTGCATCCTACACATTGGATCCTTCGCAAGAATACTCTGGAAACTCTGAACACTGAATCTTTCTCAGTCTTTTTCGCAAAACTAATGTCAAGAACTGATTTCTTGACTCCCTATTGCTGCAAAGATCAAATCTTGCAAGAGGGAATGGCGGTGGCTGGAGGAGAACTCCTGGGATGAAGATGGCTGAACTGCTTCTCTTCTCTCTGGAGTCTGTATGAGATCTAATCTCAATTCGCAGGGAGTTTTCTTTCCTGCTCACCCTAGGTTCGAAATATGATATTTTTCTTTTCTTGGGTTTCTCATCCTTTCTTATTGATTAAGAAACCTCCTAATTAGGAGTTATCCCAATCCAAATCTGTATTTGGATAGGGGATTATCTTAATCCTATCTGCAGATTAAGTTAGCTCACTCCTGATCTTATCAGGAGGTTACCAGATTCAAATCTAATTTGAATTTGGTCTCCTGGAGTGGATAAGGTTAAAGGCCCAATCCTTTTACTAACATTAATCTCAGATTCACCCCATAGATGGGTGATCATATCATCCCAGCTCGAAATGGGATTTTTGCCCATTAAGTGTTCAGCGTTTAACTAGTTTCCAATCTATTGCCTAGTTGGGCTTCTTTGTATGGCGTGGGACCCAAGCATTGATCTACACACCAGCCACATGGGTTCGGCCCAACCTTTAATACAAGGACCAGCCGAATTCACTGAAAAACTCAGTGAACCCCTGAGTCCATCACATGGACCCTATCGGCCCAACACTTACATTAAGTGGTCCTAAGCCAAGCCACCTTATAAAAACCCAGGGACTGTGGGCAGGTGCAAGATTAGCCCATCAGGTATTATCCTAAATGGTCTTACACTTAACCTCTCAGTCCTTAATGATCAAGCACTGTCCGACAAGAGAGAACATCTCCCTCAGTTGCAAGGAACAGTGCCACACTCTCTACTCACATGGATCACGGGAATTAAAACCATTTGCAAATATTTTGAAACTGTACATATATATAAATATATTAATTTTGCAAAACAAAATTCCAACGATTAAAATCAACTGCTCGCAATTTGGTTTCCATCAGAGAGAGTGCATTCCTGATCATTACCCTTTGTCCGACAAAGTGGTTGATCCTGTCACTATGATCACCCACTCAAATGAATTCTCAAACTGTCCCAACATACCCAGGTTTTGAAACCCATCTAAGGATCTCATTGATTGGCATATCAAAGACAGCCCGATCTGACACCTAGTGAAGTGTCATAATCGTGTCTAGGGGTCAGGTGTAACTTTCCAGTTTTGCCCATCTATCTACAAGGTCCAGGGCAATACTGGAAATCTGGTCCGGTTCAAGGATTCAAGTAATTCCATACTGCATGTGCCTTGGGTCTTACCCTGGTGGCCGAGACAGGCCATCCCAACACATGGTGGCACACCAGTATCAGCCTTGGCAGGATAAATCTCCCCAGACTTATCCAATGGCTGTGAACATTTAAAACTAACACGAGTCTCTATAAGTGTCCAGTTTTAGGGTCTTACACAAAATTAAACCAAACAACATGAATCTAACATGCACTTTATTTATTTCCACTAAATAACAAAAGTACATCAAATCGGATTGAAGCTAAGGGCATACAAAACTATCTAATAGCTCCCACTTGCACTTAGGTCCAATCTGGTACAAGCCGGAGTCCCATACTTTCCATGTGTTTCTTAAACACCTTCTGTGTCAGTGGCTTAGTCAATGGGTCTGCCACATTATCCGCTGATGCTACCTTCTGAATTAGGACGTCCCCTCTACCAATGATCTCCCGTAGTACGTGGTACTTCCTCTCGATGTGCTTTGACTTCGAGTGGGCCCGAGGCTCTTTAGCCTGGGCGATCGCTCCATTATTGTCGCACAATAATGGGATGGGTGATGTGCTGGATGGAATCGCTCCCAATTCGTGTATGAATTTCGTCATCCACACGGCTTCCTTGGCAGCTTCACTTGCGGCAATGTATTCGGCCTTAGTTGTGGAATCTGTAGTGGACCCCTGTTTGCTGCTTTTCCAGCAAACAGCACACGATCCTATCGTGAAAACATACCTAGATGTAGACTTTCTATCATCTGGATCCGACTAGAAATCGGCATCGGTATACCCTTGAACTTGTAGTGAACTACCATCGAATACCAGACAAAACTCTTTTGTCTTTCGAAGGTATTTGAGTATGTTCTTCACAGCAGTCCAATGCTCCTGCCCTAGGTTGGCCTGGAATCTACTTACCACACTCACCGCCTGAGCAATGTTCGGGCGAGTGCACAGCATGGCAAACATGATGCTCCCTACGACTGAGGCATAGGGAATGTCTCTCATGCCCTCAATCTCCTCAGAAGTCTTGGGAGACATCTTCTTGGAGAGAGTGACTCCATGCCTGAAAGGAACGTTTCCTTTCTTGGAGTTCTCCATGTTGTATCTTTTGACGATTTTGTCAATATAAGCAGCCTGGGATAATCCAATTATCCACTTCAATCTATCTCTATAGAGTCGAAGACCCAGTATATATGAAGCTTCTCCAAGATCTTTCATGGAGAACTGTTGTGACAGCCATACTTTGATCGAAGTCAACATTCCTACATCATTCCCAATGAGTAGGACATCGTCCACGTACAACACCAAAAAGGTGATCTTATCCCCACTAGACTTCCTGTAAACACAGGGTTCATCCGGATTCTGCTCTAAGTCAAACGTTTTGACGGCTGAATCAAAACGGATGTTCCAACTCCTAGAAGCCTGCTTAAGTCCATATATGGATCTATTAAGTTTACATACCATGTGTTCCTGACCAGCAGCAATGAAGCCTTGCGGCTGCTGCATGTAGATATCTTCACTAAGATCTCCATTCAGGAACACGGTTTTGACATCCATGGATTTAAGCATGGCCACGGGCAAAAAGGTTTCCTTATAATCGATGCCTTCTTTCTGAGTATACCCTTTCGCCACCAAACGAGCTTTATAGGTCTCAATCCTGCCATTGGGGGCCTTCTTCCTCTTGTAGATCCATTTGCAACCAATTGCTTTTACCCCGGAGGGCAGGTCTACTAGAGTCCAGACTCCATTGGTCTCCATCGAGTCCATCTCAGCTCTCATGGCCTCCACCCACTTCTGGGAATCTATGTCTAACATAGCCTCCGTGTAAGTTATGGGATCCTCCTCACTAGTCAAGGCTTCCACCAGGTAACTATCCTGGTCATAACCATATCGGACTGGTGGCCTGGATATCCGAGTGGATCTTCTAGGTTGGTCACAACCTGGAACATTTGGGACATCTCCTATTGCTCCTGAGCTCTCCTCATCAAGAACTATTTCCTGATGATGGATGTCCAGGATGTATTCGGTTTCTAAGAATTGGGCATTTCGACTGCAGAACACTTTCCACCCACTTGGGTCATAGAATAGATAACCCACCGAATCTTTTGGGTAGCCTATAAATAGGCAACAGTTGGTTTTAGATTCCAACTTGTCCGCACTTGTTCTTTTAACGTGTGCAGGACAACCCCAAATCTTCAAGTGTCTTACACTTGTCTTCCTTCTGGTCCAAAGTTCATATGGAGTTTTTAGAACGGATTTGGTTGGAACCCAATTCAGCACATAAATAGCAGTCTCTAATGCATATCCCCAAAAGGATGTGGGTAATTCTGAGCGTACGAGAAGTGACTGGACCATGTCCAACAAGGTCCTATTCCTCCTCTCTGAAACACCGTTGAGTTGAGGTGTAGCAGGAGGAGCTAGTTGTGACACTATCCCATTGTCCTTCAAAGAGTCCCTGAATTCGTCAGAGAGATACTCGTCGCCTCGATCCGATCGAAGGGCCTTAACTTCTCTCCCTAACTGTTTCTCGACTTCCTGTCTAAACTCTTTGAACTTTTCAAAGGATTCAGACTTGTGTCTCATTAGGTACACGTAACCATATCGTGAAAAATTATCTGTAAAGATGATGAAATACACGTGTTGATTTCGTGTCCTAACACTCAGGCGACCACATACATCAGTATGTATTAGGTCAAGTATGCCTGCAGATCTTTCAGGCTTACCGTCAAATGGCCGCTTAGTCATCTTACCTTATAGGCAAGGTTCACAAGTGGGAAGATTTTCTATGGTTAGAAAATCCAAAGGACCATCCTTTACCAGCCTTGTGATTCGGTCAACACCGATAGAGCCAAGTCGGTAATGCCAAAGGCACGTGGGATTTACTGTATCACGATTCCTTTTCTTTGGATTTTCGACCGACGTAGTTTCGGTTAAGTTAGTTTCCAGAGAAGGATGTAGAACATAGAGACCGTTCTCCAGTTCTTCGCATGCGATGAATTTGTTATTCCGTTTAACAGTAATCATATTACTAAAATAAACAGTATATCCATCAGCACACAATTTAGAAACAGAAATCAAATTTCTTCTCAAGTTCTGTACATAAAGACAATCTTTAAGTACAAGCACTCCTTCTCTGAAAGCTAATTCTACGGTTCCTATTGCCGCAGCTGCAACACTTGCAGTCATTCCCAAGAACAGTGTCACTTCGCCTTCACTCAACCTTCTGCTAACTTTGAACCCCTGCAGTGAGTTACACGCATGAGTTGAAGCCCCGGAGTCAACACACCAGGACACAGAAGTAATAACATATTAGTTTCTATGACACAAGTTTAGATGTTACCTTTCTTAGATTCCAGGTAGGCAGGACAGTTCCTCTTCCAGTGGCTGGTCTGCTTGCAGAAGTGATAGATATCAGATGCCTTGTTCTTCTTCTGCTTCTTAGGCTTGGCAGTTTTCTTCTGGGGCTTCTTTGCCTTTCTCTTTTTCTTGCCCGATTTGTTAGTTTCGGCAAGCATAACCACAGGCTCATCCTTCTTGAGTAGATCCTCGGCCCTTTGCAACATATTGCTGAGTTCCTGGATGCTGACATTCAACTTATTCATATTGTAGTTCATTGTGAATGCATTAAAGGAAGAGGGCAATGAATTCAGGATGGCATCCACTTGCGTGCCAAGATCTAGCCCTGATCCAAGAGCTTCTAGTTCGTTAATGTATCCCATCATACGAAGATAATGGTCATGAACTTTCTGCCCCTTGGACATCTGCGCGGTCATGAGCAATTTCAGGACCTTCTGTCGAGTAGAATGGTTCTGCTCTTCATACATTGTCTTTAGATTGTCCAATATGTCCTTGGCTAGTTCGATCTGATCGAACTGCTTCTATATTGAGTTGTCTAATGAGGCAATGACAAAGCAGCGGGCTAGGGAGTTCTTGTCCTCCCAATCTTGGTAATCCCTCCTACGGGCCTCAGAATCCTTATCACCCGGACGCTCCGGGGCAGGATTTTTCACTACCTTATCTAACTTTTCGAAAGTTAGGACTAGCATAAGATTTTTGTACCAGTCGGCATAGTTTGGGCCCTTAAGCTTGTTATCGTCTAAAAGCTTTGCGAATTGACCGTTTGCCATTTTCTGATAAAACAGAAAAGGCGTTAGTCCACAACCTTAGTTTGATTCATGTTACCTACATAGATATGGCTTTTAATCTATGTTCCATTCTCATTTGTTCATCTCTGAGATTTCCCTCCTTTCTTAGTGACAGAGACGACTAAATGTCTCTAGAAATGTGGGAAATCACATGGGATGCGTGAAGCCAACTGTTTCAGCTGCATAACCCCACCACCTTTCCGTGACGGATCATATCCACTCATCAAATGAGTTTCCCTTTTGGCCTCTGTCAGATAAGGTTCAGAGCCGTTTTCAGGTAAACCTTTCTGTCCAGTGAGTACTTACCCATCATATTCAGGTTACGCCAAGGTACCGTGAGAGAGTTCCCATTTTCTGGTAAAGCCCCTCCCACATCGGTCTATGACGCCCCTATCATCTTATGAAACACTCTGACAAATCCATCAGCAAATGGATAGCCCAATTTTATGGTGTGTTTCCTCATTATTGAAGGACCCATCATTGTACTAATGACGAAAGGCCTTTGGAGAGTCCATCATATGGATCTCCCTATCGCATGCACTCATATTTGTTGGAAGGAACGAGATTACACCCTAGTTCTAATTTAGGTCTAACTAGAGTGGCTCCCACTGACTTTCATAAAGTCATATTTCTGGTGGGCCTTAATCGGCTAGGGGTTCCGTACGCATCCCTTTTCAGGGTTGTGGGGCCCACCAAGCAAGGAGGGGTCATCCAATGAACTTAAGGGACACCATGGCAATGATGTGCATTCAGCCATGGTGTGCGCAAGAGCCACTAACGAGTCTTCATGGGCCAAGTGTTTATGGCCCATGGTCGCAGCACATCAAACATCCAATCATCACATGTAAAGGAGGAATTGATCCAATCAATCAACTGCTGTAAAGCCCATTTTAATAGCCCATTTAAAAAACCTAACATTAACAATTAATGTCGACTAGGTGTATGGGCCGAATCGCAGTTAGCAGTTCGGCCCATACAGCTTTTCTCGCAATAGTGGGCTTTTGCAGTTTCAACCCTTTAAAACTGGGCTTTATAGGTGGGCCGAATTAATCCCTATAATTGAACATCAGATTTGGAACAACAAGTGTAAGAAAGATGGATTGAAAAAATAGTCCCTTTCGAACCCTAGATTCAGTCCAAACAGTTTTGGTCCAATCTAGTCCGAAATGGTCCAAAACTGATTTTCAATTCAAGAATTAATTAATGAAAGATCTGAAATTAATAATCCTGATTTTAAACAATCACAAATCAATTATGGACTATTCGCACCACCTACAAAACAGAGGTTAATCGCAGAAAGCGATTTCTCCATCTGCAAATCTCCAGCGCCGCAATCTTCTTCCTTCTTCTTTAATCAAGAAAACAAATAACAGAAATCCTATTTCTATTAATTAATTACATTCTTGATCAAATCCTATACATTCAGTCTAGAAAATTAAAAAAAAAATATTTACAGACCGAATTGAATGAAATAAATGAAAAAGGGTGCACAGACCATCTGCGCCAAATCTGCACTACGATCTCCAGGTTCGAACAGTCCATTAAATCAAAATAAATAAAAAAAAATTCTAAATAAATTTTGGATTTAACAAAAATTAATTTCAGATCAATCGCCCTTAACAAGAAACCATTTCTTGAAAAAAAGAAAGCAATCTGCGCAAATCTTGGCAGAAAATCTTCTATTCATCTGCGTAGGATCATATCTGATTTTCTTTTGGTTCAAGATTCGAACCTGTGGCTCTGATACCACTGAAAGAATGGTAGAATCCATCAAATGGACGCCAAAAGGTTGCGGAATGGGCAGGCGAATTTCAAAAAATTTTCCTACCTTCTCCCAACTGGGAATCATATTCCCTAAATTTAGATCACTATATTCAAGGATCTTACTTGAACCATAATCAAACTTGATCTGAACCAAAAAGCAAAAAGGGAGGAATATTCCTGATCCGGAGAAGCAGTATCTCCCAAAGTTGTTGTTCACGCCCAAAGAAGAAACTAAATCCGCTCCTACTGAAGATGACACAGCTGTGGATGGAATGGAACATTTAAAACTAACACGAGTCTCTATAAGTGTCTAGTTTTAGGGTCTTACACAGAATTAAACCAAACAACATGAATCAAACATGCACTTTATTTATTTCCACTAAATAACAAAAGTACATCAAATCGGATTAAAGCTAAGGGCATACAAAACTGTCTAACAGCTCCCACTTGCACTTAGGTCCAATCTATCTCCAAGGTCCAGGGAAATACTGGAAATCTGGTCCGGTTCAAGGATTCGAGTAATCCCATACGGCATGTGCCTTGGGTCTTACCCTGGTGGCCGAGATAGGCCATCCCATCACTTGGTGGCACACCAGTATCAGCCTTGGCAGGATAAATCTCCCCAGACTTATCTAATGGCTGTGAACATTTAAAACTAACACGAGTCTCTATAAGTGTCCAGTTTTAGGGTCTTACACAGAATTAAACCAAACAACATGAATCAAACATGCACTTTATTTATTTCCACTAAATAACAAAAGTACATCAAATCGGATTGAATCTAAGGGCATACAAAACTGTCTAACAGTAGGAGGCTTCTCCCAGATCCTTCATGGAGAATTACTGTGAAAGCCACACTTTCACCGTAATTAACATTCCTACATCATTTCCAATGAGTAGAATGTCATCTACATACAGAACCAAGAATGTAACCTTATCACCACTGGTTTTCCTGTAGACACAGGGTTCATCCGGATTTTGCTCAAAGTCAAACTGTTTGACGATAGAGTCAAACCAGATGTTCCAACTCCTAAAAAGTTGCTTAAGTCCATATATTGATCGGTTGAGTTTACATACCATGTGTGCCTGACTTGTAGCTATGAAACCTTGCGGTTGTTGCATATAGATATCTTTAGTAAGATCTTCATTCAGGAACACAGTTTTGACATCCATTTGCCAAATCTCGTAGTCATGGTATGATGCTACAGGTAGCAGGATCCTAATGGATTTAAGCATGGCCACAGGCGAGAAAGTTTCCTCATAATCGATTCCCTCTTTCTGAGTGTACCCTTTCACTACAAGACGAGCCTTGTAGGTCTCAACATTGCCATCAGGGCCCTTCTTCCTTTTATAGATCCATTTGCAACCAATTGACTTTACCCCAGGGGGCGGATCTACTAGAGTCCACACTTCATTGGTCTCCATTGAGTCCATCTCAACTCTCATGGCATCTACCCACTTCAAGGAATCTATGTCCAACATAGCTTCTGTATAAGTCACAGGATCCTCCTCACTGGTCGTGGCTTCCACCAAGTAACTTTCTTGGTTATAGCCAAAACGAACTGGAGGCTTGGAAACCCGGGTAGATCTCCTAGCTTGGTCATTTTCAAGAGCTGGTGGGACATCTCCCACTACTCTTGTGCTCTCCCCACAGAGCCCTTGGGGTAGCCTATAAATAGGCAGCGACTGGTCTTGGTTTTTTGTCGGTCTGAAGCTCATAGGGAGTCTTCGGAATGGATTTGTTTGGAACCCGGTTCAACACGTATATCATAGTCTCTAATGCGTAACCCCAAAAGGATGTGGGTAGCTCTGAGTGCACGAGAAGTGATCGGACCATATCCAATAAAGTCCGGTTCCTCCTTTCTGACACATCGTTTAACTGTGGTGTAGCAGGAGGAGCTAGTTGTGATACTATCCCATTGTCCTTTAAGTAGTCCCTGAATTCATCAGAGAGATACTCGCCACCTCGATCTGATCGAAGGATGGAGAACATAGAGACCATTCTCAAGTTCTCCATATGTGAGGAATTTGTTATTCCATTTAATAGTAATCACATTATTGAAACACCACCAGTAGGGGTACTATTACTTCTCTACCTGGCGGAACATTCAGTCATTGGTCGGAGCCCCTTCTTCTGGGAAGCACTAGAAGGAGTCGTTCTTCTTTCTCTGAATCCCTGGGGGTCTCCCTTTACCTGTTGAGCTACGGGGGCCGAGGATGTCTCTGCCGCAGCCCCAATGGTTAGCACTTACATGGGAGGAGAGGTTGGCCCTAAGCATGATCCACGAAATCGACGTTATTGCGTACACATGCTCGGGGATGCTGATGCCCGCTGAGCTGATGGTAAGGGTGGCTGATCTGTTTCCTTTTACTTTTGTTTGTCGAACTGACTTTATCTTGCCTGCTTTGTACATATCTTGGGCCTCTTATGTTGCAAGTGTGAGCATAGCCAGCACGGAAAAAATTGTTCGTTGGATGAAGGCGCTCTGACAAAGACAGGAATAAGCCAGTGTGCAACCGGAGGCTCATCCTAAGGCAAATGAGCAGCCACGATCCGAAGACAAGGTGGCTTGTCGGCGAAGAAGGCTTCGGCAATGAAAGGTTGAGGAGGACGACGTTGTCATGGTTGACCTCGAAGGGGTCTGTCATCCCGCTGGTACGTCGATGATTGAGGCAAGAAGCAGCTCGGGTCTACACGTGCCGAGGTGGTCGGTTCGCATGGACGATAATTTAGAGACACCCAGGGTTTTCCGAGCAGTTACTGCAGGGAATCATGACCATGTCCATAGATTGAGAATCGGTCGGGGTTGGTAGTGGAGCCTTGGAGTGTGCTCTACTTCGGTCTACTGTCTAGGTAAATCCTCTTTTGTTTATTCCTTGTGTTTTGCTCTCCTTTTCGGTGAACTTATCAAATTTGTTTGTAGAATGCTTGCGCGTCGGTCGCTTTGGTTGATCGTCTCCGAGACGTTAGATCACCGTACGAGTGGAAACACTCCGAGTATCTATGGCAGAAGACCCAGTTGGCCGATCTCCAGGCTGTTGGGGAGCGGTCGACCATGTTGGAGAGGTAAGTGGTCGAGCTAAAGACACAACTGGCTGAGCAGGCTAGTCTTGTCCAAGAGTTGAAGCGAGAGATTGCCGAGTTCATGGCTGAGTGGGACATTCTAAGGCAGGAGGCCACCGAGGAAGCCATCAACAAGTATACGGCATTGGAGGAGATGCAGCTGCACATGGACGAGTATGCTGAGGCCTCCTTTGTGGTTGAGTTCAACATTTTCTGACTAAGGATCGTTCGCTGTCACCCAGAGTTGGCCATTGTGTCACAAGGTTGGGACACTTTTGATCCAAATTCTCCGCAAGGGTCCACCGAGGGAGTTGAGAATGAGGCCGAAGCTGCTATTGGTGTTGCTGATTCTGACACAAAGGATTGATCTACACATCAGCCACATGGGTTCGGCCCAGCCTTTGTTAGAAGGCTTGGCCGAATACACTATTAAGGACAGTGCACCCCCTGAACCCCATCAAATGGGCTCTATGGGCCCAACACTTACCCTAAGTGGTCCCTGGGCCAAGCCACCTTGTAACACTCAGGGACTGTGGGCAGATGCAAGATTAGCCCATTAGGTATTATCCTCAATGGTCTTACACTTAACCTCTCAGCCCATAATGATCATACACTGCCCGACAAGAGAGGACCTCTCCCTCGGCTGCAAGGAACAGTGTTGCACTCTCTACTTATATGGATCCTAGGAATTAAAACCTTTTGCAAATCATTTCGAAACCATAACATATATATATATATATATAAATATATTTTGCAAAAACAAATCTCAACGATTGAAATCGGCTGTCGGCAGTCTTGGTTTCCATCAGTGAGAGTGCATCCCCGATCATTACCTTTGTCCGACAAAGGGGCTGATCCTTTCACTATGATCACCCACTCAGATGAATTCTCAGATTGTCCCAACATACCCAGGTTTTGACCCCTGCTAAGGATCTCACTGATTGGTATATCAAATACAGCCCAATCTGACACCTAGTGTAGTATCATAATCGAGTCTAGGGGTCGGGTGTAACTTTCCAGTTTTGCCCATCAATCTCCAAGGTCCAGGGCAATACTAAAAATCTGGTCTAGTTCAAAGATTCAATTAATCCTACACTGTATGTGCCTAGGGTCCCACCCTGGCAGCTGAGACAGGCCACCCCAATCGACTTGGTGACACCACAGTGTCAGCCTTGTCAGGATAGATCTCCCCAGACCGACCCACTGGCTGTGAACGTTCTAAACTAACACGAGTCTCATTAAGTGTCCAGTTTAAGGGTATTACACAGAAACATACTAAGGGAACATGAATCAAATATGCACTTTTATTCATTTACAATAAACTCATAAAGTACATCATTCTGATTGAAGCTAAGGGCATACAAAACTATCTAATATGAGGTTACCGTTGGCCGAGGTGTAGCCAGCCGGGCTATGCCTTGGCGTATCCAGTCTTGTGCTAACTGAGGTGTTGCCGACCGTGCTATGCCTTGGCATCCCCAATCCTGTGCTGACCGAGGTGTCATTAGCCAAGGTATAGCCCAGCTAGGCTATGTCTCAACGTCCCAGTCATGTGCTGATTGATAACTATAAATATATAACCCTAGCAAGTGCACTAGTTATCAAGTAGTATAATAATATCATTCCCATGGGGATTTAACAAAATAAGTATTAGAATCACAATCTTCCCTAATTATTTGGACAATCGAAATTCAGATTTTAGAAAATAAGAACTACTGAAAATAAAACTGGAAAAAGAAAATAAAAGCAAAAGGTGATCACTAATCGAATATGCAAATGAAGAAATCGCTAGGACTTTTGGTCCACCTAACCAATGTAATGAATATTGATGGGTTCGATTAACCAAGATTATTTGTCATTCCCATAAGTTGAGGTCTTTCCAATTTTATTTAATATTCTCTCTTGAGATATACTAAACCTATGCCCATCAGGTAGCCCTTCGATCTCTCGAGTAGAGCTCTCAAGATGGGAGTGCATTAAGTCCAAGAAAACCATTAAATTGGATGAATCATGTATATATATCTTTATATACCATTCAACTCACACTATGAACTATTTAGTCAATTATGTGAATTCCTCTCTCGATTCATTCACATAACTCAAATCAATTAAGAGGTGGCTAGGCTCTTAATTGCATTAAGCACAATAATTCATAGACTATATGGAAATCACAATCTTGGATAAATCATAAAGATAAAAATATATTCATTAACATGGTTAGGCTTTCCTCAGCCCTAGCAAGAAACAAATCAGTTCATGATAGAAGAATTAAAGGAAACAAAGGGAAAGAAAGAACTCTTGAATTCGCACATGGTGCTGAGATCTCCTCTTCTTGCCGCCACCTTCTTCTTGAAGTTTCTTAATTGATTGCTCCTTGCTTTTTGATTCAATCCCCCAAGATTGAGTGATTCAGTCCTCCAGTCCTCTAAAGCTGATCCGCCCCCTCCTTTATATAGATTAAAGGGGAGGGGGTGGTCTCCTACTTTCTCTTGAAGTTGATCTTTACAAGAAATAGAAAGTCCTATCCTAATTCTAATCTTATCTCTTTATCTCTTGAACTCAATCCTTTTATCACTCTAAGATTAGATCAAGAATTTAAATCTAGAAGGATTCTTCTTGGTTTCTTGTTCTTGGATTCATAATAGACCTCCTCTACGAATTGGGCTTCAGCCAGGCTTTTCTGCGAGTTGGGCTTTAGCTGCGGATTGGGCCTTCTTGTGAATTTGCCGCAACTTCGGGCCCAGAACTGACTTCGATTCAAGCCGAATCTGCAAAAGCCCAAAACCTGAAAGTTATGACTTTTTCTCTTATCTTTCCTGTGGATCTTGAATCAGCCCATTTGGAGTTCGGAGACGCGAGTTAGGCCCAAATCACTGAACGATGTCAAAACTGTGAAAAATCATCTGATTTGTCTTTCTTTGCTCTTGATGCCTTCTTTTATACCCTGGACCAAAATACAAGAGATATGAGTCCAATTAGATGCTAATTTAGTATAAAAGACAGAATAATTGGGGATAAAAATATGATAAATTCTACTCTCATCACTGATCTAGGTGTCCATGTCCGAGATCTTTTGGTTTTCGAGTTCTCAACCATGGGATGCTTAGTTTCTGGTCTCGGGAACCTTTGGGGCCCTTCTAGGGCTACCTGATTCCTAGCTAGCTCAACTGTTAAGCCAACGGTAGTGCGAAGTTCCTCGACCACCCTCAGGCCTTGGTGGGCGGGGGCGTTCTTCCTCCATGTTTAGGTTCAGTCGTTGGTAGTTGAGTCGGGTAGCTTGCTTGGCAATGTGCTGCCAAGCTCGGTGTAATGGGATCAACCATTTTGGGGATCGGCAGAGTCAGCTCAATTGGTAGTGTGACTTAGCATGTGCGTGTGTAGTATGCGCGGTGGTCGTGGGCGTGCCTCTAGGTCAAAGAAGTAGCTTAAAAAAAGACTTAGCTTGGCCTTATGCTGAGGAAAGGGTTTTTGCTGAGTGTTAGAGGCTGAGCTTTTGAATTGACGTTGTGATTCTCGGCCACGAGGCTCTAAGCTACGAAGACAGGGCCCTTGGAGGTGCCGAGCTATGGAACTGAAGCCATTGCACTAAGCTATGGAGACAGTACAGAGTACGATGACTGCCGTCTGACCTCAAAGGTGGGAGCGATCTTCTCCGATTTGGGCTCTAGCTATTGATCAGCCGAGTCAGATGTTCGGCTATACGCTGTCGAGCTAGCTACTAGCTATGCGTTAAGGGCTCAAGCCGTTATAGGTCGGCTGAGTTGGTTTTCTTAGTCGGTGATACATTGCCGAGCTTTGTGCTATTCTTGCTGGTAGGTCAGCCAATTCAGTGCAATGTGTCGTGTGTGCGTCAGTCAGTGGGTTGTGTAGCATGACTGTGTAGTGCAGCTGTGTAGCATGGCGGTGTAGTGCGGCTGTGCAACATGACTATGTCTTGCTTCTCACGCTTGGACTACGCTCCCTTCCTTTCCAGCCAGCACGCTTTGGGGTCCTTGGGATGAGGATCGTCCTTCGTATGTATTGGGGTGTGAGGGGGGATGGCTTGGCTGGGTAGTGTCGCACATCCTATTGTCTGCATCATCTCGAAGATCTTATTGACTCTCTTGCATTTCTTGGAACTGTATAGAATCAACCACGGCTAGAGGCTGTGGAATTTCTTGATGCGAAGGGCTACGATGCCGAGATTCCCAAGATGGGGATTGGCCTATTGATCGTTCAGACTAGTTCTTGGGCATCTTGATCGCTTTCTTGATTGTGCGGTGAGGAATGAAGGATTTTCGTGAAAGGCTTTTTGTGTGTTTCCCACAGACGGCACCAATCTGAAGCTGCTCAATTCGAGGTAGTGCACAAACCGAGGAGGGCGACCAAATAGTCCTTGTTGGCAGGGCAGGGCTGAGCTACAAGGACGAGGCTGTGCCTCAAGACCTGTGGAGGTGGTGAAATGGTCGGGCTGAACTATAAGGATGCCGTCTTGAGCTAAGTAGCTGTGTAGGTCTCAGAAGTTGGATCACTTACCTTGAGCATGGAGTACCTTTTTATGGCCAAAGATCTGTGTCCTAGTCGGATTTGGCTTCTAGGGTTGTTGGGATGAGGTTAGCCGCCGAGGTATTCGGGATAGAGTCCCATTCCCCAATGGAGTCGTGTCCCTTATTCCTCTTTTATCTATAGTCATGCTCATCCATATGACGCATAGTTGACGTGGGTGGAAAGATAAGATGGGGTGCCACAGTAATAGCGTAGCTTGGTCGAAACTAGCTCGTTGTGGCCGGGCTAGGCCAAGGTGGCCAAGCTATGCCGACATGGCCGAACTGTGCCGATGTGGCCGAGTTAGGATGACGTGGCAGGGTGATAGTTGGGCGACCACGTGTCTCGTAGGGATAGCTTGGCCATGACCCGAACAATATATATTTGTATTTATACTTTTTTGAAATGAGCGTTAAGAGTACAAATACAAGTATGTATAGTGCAATTAGAGGTATAATGTGGGCTGGGCCAGTCTAGCATGGCCTATTTTTGCGGGCCACCTGCATTCTAATAGGTTGTGGCTGCGTGGCATAAAAAAAGAAATTATTTTTAATTTCTTTCTTATAGTCCAAACGATTAACTAGCAGATTATTTGATCTATCATTCTCTCTTATGAACCCTTCAACACGTTCCCTTCTATTTGTTCTATTTTAATTTTTTTATTGTGTGTGAATATGTAATTGCACCACTCCATTCAACTTGTACTGAAAATTAATTATAAGAAATATTACCAACCCAAGAATTCTGATTTATTAAGCCAACCTATTTTTCTTTATTACCAACCCAAGAATTCTGATTTATTAAGCCAACCTATTTTTCTTTCCTAATTTATTTCAAGAAAAAAAAAATTAATGCCTACTTTGCTGGTTTAGTGGAATGTCTAATCAATCTTTGCTTCCTTGGCAAAGTCTAATTTTTGTGGAAGCTCAAATTGCAACAAATTAAGATCGGTCAGTTGCAACTTAGTACTCTAGAAAATAAATATTTAATTATATATATTGGATATTTATTTATTTTATTAATCAATTGTGAGGAGATTGTAAATACAAGGGTTGGGTCAATATTGGAAAACTACTGGAGTTTAAATTGGGTTAGAGCAAAACACAAGGGCACGTTTGTTGACATTGTTGTTCCAGTTGCATTAGAAAACACGTACAAAACAAAAAATATCTTAAGAGTTAAGCCCATTTAATAACGAAGATCAAATCAAAAGAAGAAGAAGAAAAGAAGGTTGGTAATCCCAAAACCCACGATTTGATTTTCAAAGAATAGTGATCAAAGCTTCGTACTGCATCCGTTTTCTCTAAAACGTTAAGCAGGGTGTAAGGGTGTAACCCCAGAAATGAAATCTATAAATAACTACTCCCTTCTTACAATTGTTTATCATCCAGGCATTTGACATCCCATTCTTACTTTCACATCTACAGAATCGATCCCCTCTGCAAAACCAAATTTTGCTTTCACCGTTCATCCACAAGATTCAAGTTACATTAATTAATCCACACTATTTTGCAGGAAACAGTTTATTTGTTGATAACAACTAACAAGAAATGGGTTACCACAGCAGATGTAGAAATGTGTCCAGAGCTAATGCAGTCACCCTCCTCATCATCTTGCTTTGTTTTTTCCTTGTGGTTGCAGTGGCGAGACCTCTGCTGGACGGAGATCCCAACTGGTCAAATGGAGCTATTATGCCTCAATTCCAGTCTCTCCAAAGAGATCCAGTTCCAGGAACTCCATGTAACACATACAATCCAAAATGTTGATCTGGGTAATTATAATTAAGATGGATGTAGCTAGGAATTACCGATAGTACTCCTCCTAGGAGGAATAGCTAGGGAGCCACTTGCCAAGGCAAAACTTTAGTAGATCATATTACGATATTGATTTGAAAATGATAAATAAAAGATGTATTTGTTATTCAGTTTATATTAACAATATCCAAATAAAGTTGTTCAAAAAGATATATAATTGTAATTTTTATTCATTGGAAATTTCCATTTTTCATTTGTTCAAATCTTGTGGTATGGTGCTACCAAGTGACACCACATAATTGCAGCAGATACATTCTTCAATCTTGATGCATGCAATTGCCATCAGCTAGGTCGAATGCATGGTGTTTAGAACTATGGTGTTAAATTCTTCATTTGGAACTATGGGCCGGTTTAACCTCAAATGTTTGTACCATCTTTTATATTTATATTTTGTTGTCTGCATGGCATGGAAGTGTAGTTTCTTCCAATGGCTGAAACGACAATAAACTATTGTACATTGTATTATATGCCAAAATTTCTCATTTTCTTGATTGTCCATGTAACAATTCAAGTTTAGACATGGAAACTTTTTTTTGATAATATAAATAAAATTAAAAAAAAAGTAAAAAAGATAGAAAGGGCTCAAGCCAAACACCAAGGCCCACAACCAGCATATTCGGCCCAATTGGATCTTTTAATCTATTCAAGATTGAGGCAATGGGAACAATAAGTGAATCGGGGTTGCGCCCAGTCTCCTTGGGCGCTAGAGAAGATGGGCCCACTATCCCCAACCGACTGTCAGTAACTGTGCAACTTACTGAAGAGCGGTGATGCCTCACAAGAACAAGCAAACCAGATTTGAATTTGATCGGTAGAGTTAGATTGGCCCAATTATGCCGAGTGAAGGGGATGAGAGATCCATCATATGGATGGCTGAACCCTACAGGAAGGTTGGGTGAAATTTCAAAAATTTCTCTCTCTCTCATGGGAATCACATTCCCTATTTTAAAAAACTGCATTTTCAAGTGTCAATCTTGAAACAAACCAGACCAGATTTGAAACCATAAAGGTAGGAGAGGGATATACTTGATATGGAGTAACAGTAACTCTCAATTAAGGTGTTCACGCCCAAGGAAAAAACCAAATACTGCTTCCATCGAAGATGACACAGTGTAAGGTGAAGCAGAATCAACAGAACGGTTCTTCAGCAAGAACCAAATTCTTCAACAAGAATATGATGGAGGGCTGGTGAGATGTATTTTGGAGATCGAATTGGGTAGAGCGGCAAGAGCAGAAGACAAAAGCAATCGAACTATATATTGTCTTCTCTCTCAATTCAGCAGACTATGAGATGTATTTTGGAGGTCTGCCCTGCTCTCTTATTTATAACCTTAAAGAGAGGTTCTCCTAATCCCTTAGGAGTGTCCTAATCCAAATCTTATATTTGGATCTAGACTCTCTTTAAGAGATAAGGATAATCACTTATCTTATATGCAGATAAAGATCAGCCTTCCTAATCTAAATTTTTATTTGGACCTGGACTCCTTGAGTGGATAGGGATAATCCCTTACCCAATCAGCTGATCCAAATCTCAGAACCGCCCCATCTTTAATTAATCTTATTAAAAGGGCTTTAGGCCCATTAAGTCTATTTGCTCACTTAACCTCTTAACCTGTTGCCCAGTTGGCTATTCTTGTATGGCATAGGACCCAAACATTGATCTACACATCAGACACATGGGTTCAACTCAACCTTTGTTAAAAGGCCTGACTGAATTCACTATAGGAGACAATGAATCCCTGAGTCTATCACCATGGGCTCTTAACAGGCCCAACATTTACACCAAATGGTCCTTGGGTCCATCCACCTTATGAAAATCCAAGGACTGTGGGCAAATGCAAGATTAGCCCATCAGGCATTATACTTAATGGTTTTACACTTAACCTCTCATTCCATAATTATCAAACACTGCCCGACAAGAGAGGACCTCTCCCTCGGCTGCAAGGTACAGTGTTGCACTCTCTACTCACATGGATCTCGGGAATTAAAACCTTTTGCAAACATTTTGAAACCATAATATATATATATATATGTATATCTTTGTATAAATATATTTTGCAAAACAAATTTCAAAGGTTAAAATCAACTGCCGGCAGTTTAGGTTTCCATTAGAGAGAGTGCACCCCCGATCATTCACTTTGTCCGACAAAGGGGTTGATCCTGTCACTATGATCACCCACTCTAAGGATCTCACTGATTGGCACATCAAAGTCAGCCCAATCCGACACTTAGTGTACTATCATAATCGAGTTTAGGGGTTAGGTGTGACATTCCAATTTTGCCCATCTTTCTCCAAGGTCCAGGGCAATACTGGAATTTTGGTCAAATTTAGGGTTTCAAGAAAACCACATTGCATGTACCTCAAGTCTCACCCTGGTAGCTGAGACAAGCCACCCCAACCAACTTGGCGGCACATCAGTGTTAGCCTTGGCAGGATAAATCTCCCCAGATATATCCAACGACCATGAAGATTCTAAACTAACACGAGTTTCATTAAGTGTCTAGTTTAAGGGTATCACACAGAAACACATCACAATGACATGGATCAATTATGTACTTTTATTCATTTATGATAAATGTCAAAAAGATACATGAATCTGATTGGATCTAAAGGGCATAAATGTCTAACAGCTTCTACTTGCACTTAGGTTCAATTGGGTACAAGCCGGAGTCCCATACTTTCCACATGTTTCTCAAACACTTTCTGCGTTAGTGGCTTAGTCAACGGGTCTGCTACATTTTCTTCTGATCCTACCTTTTGAATCAAGACATCCCCTCTTCTAACTATCTCCCACAGTACATGGTACTTCCTCTTGATGTGCTTCGGCTTCTAGTGGGCTTGTGGCTCCTTAGCTTGAGCAATGGCTCCAGTGTTGTCACACAATAATGGAATGGGTGATTTGCTGGATGGAACTACTCCTAATTCCTGAATGAACTTCTTCATCCATACAGCTTCCTTAGCAGCTTCACTTGCAGCAATGTATTCAACTTCGGTTGTGGAATTTGCGATGGACCCCTGTTTGCTGCTTTTCCAACAAACAACATATGATCCCATCGTGAAGATATAACCAAATGAAGACTTTCTATCATCTGGATCTGACTGGAAATCGGCACCAATATACCCCTGGATCTGTAGTGAACTATCATTAAATACCAAACAAAACTCTTTTGTCCTTCAAAGGTATTTTAGTATATTTTTCACAGCGGTCCAATGCTCCTACCTTGGGTTAGATTGGTATCTGCTTTCCACACTTACTGCCTGAGAAATGTCAAGATGAGTGCAAAGAATGACATACATGATGCTCCCTACGGCTGAGGCATATGGAACCTCTTTCATGCCCTCAATCTCTTTGGGAGTCTTGGAAAACATACCCTTGCAGAGAGTGACTCCATGCCCGAAAGGAACATTTCCTTTCTTGGAGTTCTCCATGCTGTATCTCTTCACTATTTTGTCAATGTAAGTAGATTGGGAAAATCCTATTATCCTCTTCAATCTATCTCTATAGAGTCGAAGTCCCAATATATAGGAGGTTTCTCTAAGATCTTTCATGGAGAATTTCTGTGAAAGCCACACTTTCACCGTAGTTAACATTCCTACATCATTTTCAATGAGTAGAATGTCATCTACATACAGAACCAAGAATATAACCTTATCGCCACAAGACGGGCCTTGTAGGTCTCAACTTTGCCGCCCTTCTTCCTTTTATAAATCCATTTGCAACCAATTGACTATACCCCAAGGGTGGATCTACTAGAGTCCAAACTTCATTTGTCTCCATTGAGTCCATCTCAGCTCTCATGGCATCTACCCACTTCAAGGAATCTATGTCCAACATAGTTTCCGTATAAGTCATAGGATCCTCCTCACTAGTCGTGGCTTCCACCAAGTAACTTTCTTGGTCATAGCCGAAACGAACTGGAGGCCGTGAAACCCGGGTAGATATCCTAGGTTGGTTACTTTCTGGAGCTGGTGGGACATCTCCCAATATTCTTGGGCTCTCCTCATCAAGAACAATTTCTTGATGATGATTATTTAGGATGTACTCTTCTTCTAAGATATAAGCATTTTGACTACAAAACACCTTTTGCTCTTTTGGATCATAGAATAAGTAACCCATAGAGTCCTTAGGGTAGCCTATAAATAGGCAACGACTGGTCTTGGATTTCAATTTGTCAGCACTAGTTCTTTTAACATGTGCCAAACAACCCCAAATCTTCAAGTGTCTTACACTTGGTTTTTGCTGGTTCAAAGCTCATAGGGAGTCTTAGGAAAGGATTTGGTTGGAACCCAGATCAGCACGTATATCACAATCTCTAATGCATAACCCCAAAATGATGTAGGTAGCTCTGAGTGCACGAGAAGTGATCGGACCATATCCAATAAAGTCTGGTTCCTCCTTTCTGACACATCGTTTAATTGTGGTGTAGTAAGAGGAGCTAGTTGTGATACTATCTCATTGTTCTTTAAGTAGTCCCTGAATTCGTCAGAGAGATACTTGCCACCTCAATCGGATTGAAGGGTCTTAATTTCTCTCCCTAACTGTTTCTCGACCTCTTGTCTGAATTCTTTGAACTTTTCAAAAGATTCAGACTTATGTCTCATTAGCTACACGTAACCATACCGTGAATAATCATCAGTAAAGGTTATGAAATAAACATGCTGGTTACGTGTCCTAACATTCAGGGGACCACGTACATCAATATATATAAGGTCAAGTGTGCTTGTACATCTTTCAGGCTTATCGGTAAGTGGTCGTTTCGTCATCTTACCCTGAAGGCTAGGTTCACAAGTCAGAAGATTTTCTACAGTTAAAAAATCCAAAGGACCATCCTTTACCTACCTTGTGATACGATCTATATTAATGTGGCAAAGTCCGTAATGCCACAGGCATGTGGGATTTACTATATCACAGGTCCTCTTCTTGGGGATTATTTCTAACGTAGTTTCGGTAAGGTTTGTTTCTAGAGAAGGAAGGAGAACATCGAGACCGTTCTCAAGTTCTCCATATGCGAGGAATTTGTTATTCCGTTTAATAGTAATCACATTACTGAATAAGATAGAATAACCATTCATGCACAATTTTGAGACAGAAATAAAATTTCTTCTTAAATTTGGTACAAAAAGACAATCTTTCAGTACTATAATTCATTCTCTGAAAACTAATTCTACAATTCCTATGGCTGTAGCTGCAACTGTTGCAGAAGTCCCCAAGTACAACGTCACTTCTCCATCACTCAGTCTTTTACTTATCTTGAACCCCTGCAATGAGTTACATGCATGAGTTGAACCCTTGGAGTCAATACACCAGGAAGCAGAAGTGACCAACAAATTGGTCTCTATGATAAAAGATTTGAAATTACCTTTCTTCCTAGTCTCCAAAAATTGAGTACAATTCCTCTTCCAGTGGCTGGCCTGTTTGCAGAAGTGATAGGCATCCGATGCGTTATCCTTCTTTTACTTCTTAGCTTTGCTACTTTTCTTATGAGCCTTCCTTTTATCCTTTCGCTTTTTCTTGCCCGATTTGCCACCTTCAACAAGCATGGCTATCGCTTTTCCTTCTTGATCAGTTCTTCAGCCCTCTGCAACATATTGCCAAGTTCCTGAAGGTTAATGTTTAGCTTATTCATGTTATAGTTCATGATAAACTGATTGAAAGAGGGAGGCAAGGAATTGAGGACAGCACCAATTTTAATGTCATGGTCTAGCCCTGACCTGAGAGCCTCTATTTCATTAATATAACTCACATCTTTAGACAATGGTCATGAACCTGTTAGTTCTCGGTCATCTGTGTGGTTATAAACAACTTTAAGACCTTCTAACGAGTAGAACGGTTCTACTCCTCATACATAGTCTTTAGACTATCCAATATGTCCTTGGACACTTCGATCTCATCAAATTGTCACTGTATCGGATTATCCAAAGAGGCTATAATATAACACCGGGCAAGAGAATTTTTCTCCTCCCATTCTTGATACTCTCTTTGTCTAGCCTCAGAAGCCCTGTCACCCGGACGATCCGAAGCAAGGTTTTTCGTAATTTTGTCCAATTTCTCGGACGTTATGACCAGCATAAGCTTATGGAACCAGTCAGCATAATTTGAGCCTTTGAGTTTGTTGTCATCCAAAAGTTTGGTGAATTGTCCGTTTGCCATTTCTGATAAAAGGCAAGGCAGATTTGTAAATCCACAACCTAATTGATTCATGTTATCACATAGATATGGCTTTTAATCTATGTTCCATTTCCATTTTGGGCATCTCTGAGATTCCCTCCAATCTCAGTAACGGAGACAGTTGTGTTACTGGAAATGTGGGAAATCACATGGGTGCATGGAGCCAACTGTTTCAGCTACATAACCCCACCACTTTTTGTGAAAGATCTTATCCACTCATCTTACGAGTTTTTCCTTTGGCCTCTATCACACAAGGTTAGTAACCATTTTAGGTTAAACCTTTCTGTCCAGTAAGTGTTCACCCATCATGTTCGTGAATGCCAAAGTATCGTGAGAGAGTCTTTCATTTTAGTATAGGCCCCTCCCACATCGGTCTATGACGCCTCTATCATCTCATGAAGCAATCCAGCTAACTGCATTAGCAGATGGAGAGCCCAATTTTATGGTGCATCTCCACCCACCAAAACAATCAACCTTCATACTAATGATGGAAGGCCTTTAGAGAGTTCATCATATGAATCTCCCTATCACATGCACTTATATTTTCAGGAGGAAATGAATAATTACGCCCTAGTTTAATTTAGGTCAAACCAAAGTGGCTCCCACTGGTTTTTATAAAGCCAGGTTTAGATGAACCCTAAACAGTTAGGGTTCCACACGGTTTCTCTTGGGAAGTAAGCTGGTGTGGGGTCCACCACGAAGGGAGATCATCCAATGATCTTAAGGAGACCATGGCAATGACATGCATTCAGCCATGGTGTGCATAAGAGCCACTATCGAATCAACATGGGCCAAGTATTTATGGCCCATGAACGTAGCACATCACACATCCATACATCACATGCATGAAATCCATAATTGATCCAATCAATTAAATAACTGTAAAACCCATATGTAAAGCCCATTCAAAGTCCATAACATTATCAAATAATATTATCTAGGTATATGGGCTGAACTGCAAAGAGAAGTTCGACCCATATAGCATTTATGCTGAATTGGGTTAAAACAGTTTTAACATATTAAAACTGGGTTTTACAGATGTGGGCTGAATTGCATCTTGCAATTAATCATCAACTGCTGGACCCATATATGAAATTTTAGGGTTGAGAACAACCCCCATCGAACCACAGATTCGGTCCAACCAGTTTGCTCCAATCTGGTTCAAATTGGTCTAGGGTTTGATTTTTAATTCAAGATTCAATTCAAGAATGATGATCTGAAATTAAATAACTGATACTAGACAATCAAGAATCAGTAGGAGGGTTGTTTGTAAAACTGCTACCCTGCAAAATAAAGATTAGATCGTAATATGCAGTTTCCAAAACTGCAAATCAGAATCTTGGTGTAATGTAAGGGCAAACAAAGATATTTTGGGCTGAATTTTTGTGGGTAGAGTATTTTTAAGTATATAGGGCTTTTTAAAAGCCCATTAACTCTAATTTGCAATTCGGTTAAAAATCACATGCATTGCACGGGTTCTGACTAATTTAAAACTAAAATAATAAAAATTACTAAACCACGGCCGGTTTAATCTTGATTAAAACACATTAAAAGCCAATTATAATTAAAATCGTGTGCGTACTAATTAATTCAATGTATAAATTTGAATTTTCATGCATGCACCCCTGTTTTTAATAATGCTATATATGAAACTGCGAGTAAATTTGACAATTAAATTTCAAGGGCTCTTATTTTTTTAGCCTTTTTCAAAACCTTTATAGCCGTATTTGGAATAAAAGATTTTTCTAAAACTAGGTTGGTAAACTCTTACCGTTTTTGTCAAGCTATTTAGATTTATTTTTAATTACTAAAATCAAAGATACAAATTATTATTAAAGTATACATAAAAAGATAGTACCCAAACCTTGGTTCCCAGGCTCCCAGCTCCATGGGGTCTTACGAGGGGTGGATTCAAACAATTACCATTTTTTGCAGAGTGACCAAATCAAAACAGTAATCGCAATTTAGAAAAATATGAAATCAAACAAAACTGTTTATAGGTCCAGACTGAACCAAATCGCATATTTGATTTGGTCCGGTTTGATTTTGTGGTTTAAATCAAATAATGAACACGTTCAACTTTGAAAATATAGCCACTTTCCTATTTAGGTGGTGTGTCCATAATTTAATTGTTCAAATTAAATGAATCAATATGGGATATTATAATTAAATTAAAATTATAGAATAAATAAAATATAAAAATTATAAAAAATTTATAAATTAATGAGAATATTTCTAATATTGTATATTCATTTTATTAAATATTAAATAAAAGTAAGCATGATAAAAATGAATTATTATTACTGATGAAAAAATACAAAAAATGATAATCAAATATCTACTTTCTGATCCATGGATTGAGTTACTAAACTGTTTGAGAGTTCAGGTGGCTGGTTTGTACGACAGTGGATAGGGTTAATAGTTCAGTACATCGGTCCAATTAGACGTGTTAAGGTGGTGAAAAGATCGGTCATTGGTTTTGGCAAGGTCAGTAAGATGGTTGACTTCAACCTAGATATTACACAAAAGAAAGAGTAAGACAATGATTAGTACTAATGGGCTATGTTTTGATATGCTATTAAAAAAAGTTTGGATTTAACATTTAAAATACCTTTTCATAAAACTAAAATTATTAAATTGTTAAGGATTGATAGGTTGAATTGGGGGGGTTGGGGTTGAATCCAAGCCATTTAGCTTCAGTAAATGGGTCATCAATAGATTGATGGGTTAAATGGATGCGTTGGAATTCAACCCAAATCCAATCCGACCAAACATATCCAATTTCCGATAATTTGTTCATCAACCCTATGAATTGACCAAAATGCTATAATATTTTTTTTTTCTGAGAAATAAGGCAACGACCATAAAATTTCAAGAGTAGTTATGTCTCTACTCTTTGCTTCCTTGACAAGGTATATATCCAAATCTAGGTCTATTTATATTATATATGAAAGTGTGGATGAAGAGTGAAAATTTTTTTTTCTTTTGATTAAAATTATTTTCTTTTTTTTTTGTTTAAGAAAGGGTATATAAGTTATTTTATTACAGTTTTAATGGCTACTAAAACACCCATATTTGTCTATTTAGTCCATCTCTAATTTTAAGGGTTGAAAATATAACTTCAATTATTACTTTCCACCTCATTTAATCCCCTCTTATTAAGTCATATATTGAATGTATTAATTCTCATTTTCTCTTATTAAATTCTATACTTAGTTTATTTTTCACTAATTAATGCTACTAATTAGATCTATGTCAATGTTTTTAACAATATAAATTTACATATTTTAAAATTGATTCATAAACAATACCATTTTTTATCCAAGTGGTGGCTAAGCAATTTAACCATATATCCGAATCATGATCAACCTATGAAGTCATAGTTAGGCAATAAAGTTTCTAAAAAAGAAATACATATAGAAAATTACAAAAATGTAGAAAAATTTGGCACATTTATGATATTTTTGTTAATCAAATTAAAAAAGTGTGATAAATATTATTTTTTTATTGATAATGAAAATGGAATACACAATTTAGAGCTGATTAAAAATGAAAATATTGTACTGTTTGACAAAGATCAATAGTTTAACTTTTGGGTCAAATGTGTCAACATTTAATGTAATAAATAAATAATAACTATTAATAAAAATAAAAAAATGAAATAAATACATAAATTTTGCAAAACAAAAAAAATCCAGGAGCATGTATAATATTATATGATTATCATATTAAACGAAAAGTAAGTATGACATATCAAAATTACTTTTACACAGAAATGAAAAAATTATAAAAAAATTGAGCACATCTATAATTCTATATTTACACTACAAAGTATGAATAAGATTTGAAACTTTTTTTTAACTAAAACATTCATATTTGAATTTAGTCCCTATTTAATTATAAGGTTTAAATTATAAATTGAATTACTACTTTTCACCTCATTCAATTACCTCTATTTAAATATTACGTATTTTTAATAAATGAATAAAAAATGATACACACCTCCATCTAATTATCACATATTTGAATAAAGTGTTCATGTAATTAGGTTTGAATTTTACAATCTGTATCCGATTAATAATAAAAACAAAGAAATAAAAAATACATATTTATAAAAATTTTGGATACATTATTATATCATTATCATTGTCTAGATTTAATTTTCCACGTATAAAATACATACACGCTTAATTACTAGTATTAACAAAAGTTACAAATCACAATATAGATTAGTCACAATGTATAACTTGTGAAAAATTTAGGGTAATTAGTATTCTTTTAATGGTGATACTGATTTATTTCGACCTTGTTTAATTTGCATCTGTATTTACCCCGGGATTAAGAACCAAAGCTTTACCTAATTTCTATGCCAAGGAAAAATCAAATAAAAATAATACAAGGGCTGGGTCAGCCCTAGCATTCAAAGATGCTGACATTCAAAATGAACTGCAGTTTAAATTGGGTTATAGACGAGGAAAAACACAAGGACACGTTTGTTGGACCAACTGCATATGCATCAGAAAATACGGCCAGTTAGTAATAAAGATCAAAAGCTAGAAAAAACCCAAAACACACGATTTGGTTAATTTTCAGAGTGTTGAAAGATTCATACTGGATCCATTTCTCTAATACGTACGTTAATTAATTAACTTGGGAAATCAAATCTCTCTCTCTCCCTCTCTCTCTATATAACCACACTCTTTATTCAATTGTTTATCAACCAGGGCCAGATAATTAACATCCGGGCGCCCATTCTTATACTCCCTGTGAAACAAAATTTAGCTTCCATCTCAGCTGCGAAGAAACAACTTAGTTGTTCATATATAACAAGATATGGGATGCCATAGAAGCAACGTCGCCTGCAGAGCTTCAATCACTCTCTTCTTCTTGTTACTTTCTTTATTATTCCTTGTGCTTGCAGCAGCGGCGAGACCTCTCAACGGAGATCATCATCATCATCAATGGTTAAATGAAGTTATTATGCTCCAATTCCAATCCCTCCCGAGAGGCCCAGTGCCAGGGCCTCCATGTTGGACACACAATCCAATATGTGGAAGAGGGTGATTATATAATTAATTAAGATCGATCGATGTAGCTATATAAGAATTAATGCTCCTAGCTAGCTCCAAATTGAAGTCTTAGCTTCCTCTCGAGGAATATATATGTATATGACAAATTTGAAAGATCCTACGTATTATATATTGTGAATGGTAAATAAAAGATGTTCCGAATAAACTTTTTTGTTTTTGTTTTTTGCTGCCAATATCTAAATATTCAAGAGTTGTATTCCATATCAGATTATTTGTATTCAAATTGATCATATTGTAATTAATTTGTATTAATTGGAACACTCTCTTCCATATAAAATATTTCATTTCCATTAATTTGTTCAAATCTTGTGTGGTTGCACTAGATGCGTACAAATTTACACCACAAAATTGCAGGTACGTTGATGCGTTGCATGTCAACTTGGTCGAATTAATGGTGTTTGAACGTTGCATTCTTTGTTTAGACATTGAGTTATCCAAATTCCATCCTTTATTTAATTACAATGTAAAGTTTGTACCATCTTTTACATCGATGGAGTTGCCTGCATGGGAATATATGTAGTTTTCCCTGTGTTTGAAAGTTACGTTACATTTCCACTTCACTTCGTCTTATGTAGTTGATGGTGCACAATTCGGTCACTCCTATTTGGCAGTTGCGTGGCTTCCGAAAAGTACCTGAGATAGAGAAGAAGAAGAAGAAGAAGAAGAAGAATCCTCGGGGGCTTGCCTAGCGGGAACACTTCGACGCTTAAGTTAGTATTCTGTGGAAGAAGCAAGGAGAGAAAGATGGCTAATAGTGCAGGTAGTGCGAGTGATAGAAGATGATCCCCGTTTATTGAGAATAGGCTCCTTAAAACAGAATTCCATTGCGTCAGGCCCATTGGCCTCTAGTAGGGCAGGTATAACCGCCACTGTCAGCCTGTCGCAACCGTTACAGGCAGGGCTGAGGTGGCATGCACGGGGCCGTCATTGTAGGGTACGTGCCTGTCAGGTGTAAGGCACCCTCTAAAGGTGACAGGCACAACGCTGCCTGACGAGGGACACGGCTGCTATCCCCAAATTTGTCGGGTACGATGGTCGGGCAGGAGATCTTCCTGCGATATGCCGAACTACTATTTCACGAGTTACCCTATACCAGGCTATCTCGCAAGCGGCAAGCTAAGCCGAGCTATTTGGCCCGAGGTGTCTTCACCTCAGGGTATCTATAGGCGAATTAGCATGTTCCTGTCTGGGAGTGGCCTGAGGTCAACTTGGAGGAGCTCGGATATTAGGAGAGGTCAGGGGGCCCCGAGCTCGGAGGCAGCTCGGGATGCCTTAGCCCCGAGGAGGAGGTGCGGGCTAGGCGACTCTTGGCGAGTAGTCTATCCCGCCGAGTTGCCAGACTAAACTCGGTGTGACTTTCCCACCGAGTTACGACTGTGCTTGTTGTGTTGTCACGTTGAGTCATCGCTTGAGCAAGGTCACGCCCACGTGTACCCGTGCTACGAGGTCGGGCCAAATCACCCTCCATCAATTGCCCCCCACTCCCTGCGCTAGCGGTGTTGACCCAACGCGGGGAGTTCATGTTGCACCGGGTGGATTTGGCTTCGGTACTCATGCCGCTTCATCACGTGTATCGCCCAGCTGGACCGTCCTAGTTCCCGGCTCAGTCAAAAGGAACCCGGGTCACGTTCAGTTTACGCGCGGACGTCACACGGTTTGGACTTCACGGACGTGGAAAAATGCGCTAAACTGATTTTGCCTCGAGGAACCCATAGCCAGTTTTTCTGAGAGCCGTTGGATCATCTTCATCTTGACCGTTAATGCTTGGGTGCAGCAGCTATAAATAGTGGGGGACCCTTGGTTGTTTCTTCACCACAAAGTCCCCAACGTCAGTGTTGAGCTCGCGTCTGAGGTTCCCAGCTCGGGTCTTCTAGGTCGGTTTGTTCCTCTAGTCAGTTCGCGTTTCCTGTAGTGAGTCCCCGAGCTCCTCTTTCTTTTCTGAGTACTCTTTCCTTTTTTCCTTGCAATGTCGTCTAGCGTAGATGTAGATAGTCTCATCGACGAGCCCGAGGTGGGTAACTCAGCTCAGGGTGGCTGCCCTGCTGCCCAACCGTCCATTGTACGTGCGGCTTCGGGTCATCTGGCATCCACCTCCAACCGAGGTTGGGTGCCAGATCAATTCGGCCCTTCCACCATGACCCCAGAGAGGCTCCAAGACCTCATACAGAGGTTCAACCTCCCTGGGCAATATTCCTACAGCCTTCCTACCGGCAACTTCCCATGGGAGCACGATCCTGACGAGATCGTGGTCTTCAGGGAGCAATTGATAGCCGAACTCCGACTTCCTCTTCACCCCTTGATTGTTGAGGTGCTGGTGCACTTCAACATCACCTTGGACCAACTTCACCCGAACTCCATACGGAATGTGGTGGAGTCCATTTCCCTTTGTTTTGACCGATCTCTTTCCATTGACCTGGACATTATCAGTATGATCTTGGCCATAACGAAGAGTGCTTCGGGCACTCTCCCCGGGCATAGACGGTCTTACTATCTGTCTCCCCGCCCGGGTTTCAAACTCATGCACAAGCACCCGAGTAAACTCCTAGCCTGGAAGCGGGACTACTTTGTAGTTCGGAACAGCACAGGGTGACCCTTCCCTACTAACTGGAGGGTGGCCGTTCAAGACCCAACGTCATCCTAGATGGGAAGACCAAGAAGGCACTCCAATCGCTGGCTCAGCTCGGGTTAAATTACAAAGACTTCACAGCTGAGGAGAAGCTCATCCAGGCCGGCTTGAGCCCAGGTAGGTTTTCCTTCACTTCAGCTTTTTGTCCATATATTTACTTCGGGGTTACTAATGTCGAGCTTCACTGCAGGTCCCATGGAGGCAGAGAAGATTGACGGCCAGAGGCTATTTCGCCAAATGAAGAGGAAGAAGCGCGTGGCCAAGAAGGCACGCGTTGAGTCTCCGCCAGCCTCTGCCGAGGCTTAGCCTTCACAGGCTCTGATTCCGGAGCCCGAGCTCCTTGGCGTCCAGCCTGTCATCGATCTGGAGGAGGACATGGCACCTCAAGGTCCTAAGACGACGACAGGGCCCACCACTGAGCCTGCCGAGACAGCTACCGGAGGTGCACCAGAAGCCGCTCCTGAGGCACGTCCCGCTGGGGCTTCAGTTGGGGCCTGTCCTATGGATGCCGCCACCGAGGCTTCCGAGGAGTCTGTCCATGTGGCGGAGATGATGGTGTCTAGCTCGGAGAGTCAGGGGGGTGAGAGTATTCTGAAGCCCCGGTGTAGTCTCCAGAAGAGCAAGGAGGTCGCGTACCCGGAGGTCATAGAATGGGCTGATCTCACTCCTGGTCAGCTCGGTGCCCGGGCTACTTCTCATACCATGGTGGTAAGTTACCTGTGAAAGATTCTCCCCCTCTTTTTTCTTTCTTCTTTTTTATTTTTTATTTTTTTTGCTGACTGGTCTTGCCTTCTTGTAGCTGAACTCCGCCATGCGAGCCTTGACCTTCCAGTCCAACTGGCACCTGAGACGGGCTCTAGAAGCTTAGAAGTCATCCCGTGAAGCCCATACCAAACTGAGGGCAGCTCGGGGTCAGATCCACCACCTTCAGAATGACTTCTCAGCTCAGAAGAGCTTTATTGAGGTGCTGTTGGAGGAGAAGAATGGGCTGGCCTGAGACAAGGATAGACTGAGGGCCGAAGTGAGCGGGTTCAAGGTCGGCTAGGAAGCTTTGAGGCTCGAGGTAGACAGTCTCAAGATGGACTGGGACAGCCTTAGGGCAGATCGGGATAGGCTCAGGGCAGACTAGGATGCCCTGAAGCTTGAGGTGCAGGGCCTTAAGGAGGCCAAAGGAAAGCTGGAGTGTGAGGTGGAGTTCCTCCGAGCTGACATCAAGGAGAAAACAGAAATCTTTGAGGACTCCCTCCAGGAGACCAAGGTACAGGCTGTTATTGATTATGTCTTGTCATCAAAGTTTGACGACGTGATGACCGAGGCCTATCGCAAGGGCTTCAAGCTCAACCGGTGGCTGATCAGGCGCCTCTACCCCGATCTGGACATGAGCGCTATCACCACTTCTCGGATCACCGATGATATAGTGCGTCAGTCGGCGGATGATCCGTACTCTGAGGAGGAAGGCACCGACAATGAAGCAGAGGCCGCTGGCCCAGTTACCATCCCTGAAGAGGTCCCTAGTGGAGACAACGCGCCTCCAAAATAGCTCGGTCCTTGTATTTGCAAGCTTTGTCTTCTCTTTTTTCGTTTTCTTGTAATAAAACTTTTGTAACGAAATTTTCATAATGAGAAATTTACTTTGCAAAACACTTGAACAATTTTATTTTACTTGCTAAAGTGGTTGTTTGTTCCAAACTATTAGGCTATCAGGCTAATTACACGAAGTGACGGTTCCTCAACTGTCGTGATCCTGAACCGAATTCCAATACTTAGTAGGGGTAGCCTTACGCACACCGAGGTGAGTAACATAGTAGGGCACATGCCCGACCTGTCTGCACTCGGGGTGGGCTATACATCACAAGGTTCGTGTTCGAACCACCTGCGCCTTAGGAATTACAAGTGCTTAGCCTATGCCAATGAGGTGACTAGGCCATATATGGTGCCGAGGTCTTTCATTAGCCCGGCGTCTTAGCCCTTAGGCTGGAGGAGCGGCTTATAGTCCGTTCTTCTGGAGTCCGCTTGTGCCGAAGAGGCAGTAGGGTCTTATAGTGCCGAGACCATGTTAGCTCAGCATTTTGGCCCTTAGGCTCGGGGAGTGACTCGTGGCCTACTCAGTTGTTATAGATAATATTGTCTTAAGTTGACAATATTCCTTGCCCGAGGTACTTGTTTCCCTTCGAGGGTCTCGAGTTCGTATGTTCCTTCCCCGAGCACTTGTTTCACTCGGTAAGGTCCTTCCCAGTTGGACCCGAGCTTGCCAGCGCCGGGCTCAGGTACCATAACTTTACGAAGGACCAGGTCACCGATGCGGAGGTTCCGCTTCTTGACCCTGGCGTTATAGTACCGAGTTACTCTTTGCTGGTAAGCTGCGGTCCTGATGTACGCGAGGTCCCTTACTTCGTCGAGTAGATCAAGGTTGTTACGCAGCTCTTCTTTGTTCGTCTGGTCACTATATGCTTCCAGTCGCAGCGTAGTTACTTCGGTCTCTACGGGGATAACTGCCTCGGTGCTGTAGGTGAGGTTGAAGGGATTTTCTCCCGTGGCGGTCTTCTCCGTGGTTTGGTAAGCCCATAAAACACTAGCTAGCTCGTCTGTCCACAATCCTTTAGCTTAGCTCGGTCCAAACGTGCCTTCAGTCCGTGGAGGATGGCTCTGTTTGTGACTTCTGCTTGACCGTTTGCTTGAGGGTGTGCGGCTGAAGTAAAATTCTGTCGGATTCCCATGTCTTGACACCAGTTCTGGAATTTGATGTCCTCGAACTGCTTGCCGTTGTCAGAAATCAGTACCCGAGGTAACTCGAAGCGGCACACAATGTTCTTCGAAAAAAAGTTTTGGACGTTCCGGGCTATGATCGTTATAAGAGGTTCGGCTTCTACCCACTTGGTGTAGTAATCCACTGCTACCACTAAGAATTTCCTCTGGCCTGCTGTTGGCAGGAATGATCAAGTATGTCGATGCCCCATTGCGCGAAAGGCCACGGGCTAGTGAGATACTTGAGGTCGGCAGCAGGTTGGTGATGAATATTGGCGTGCTTCTGGCATTCGTCACATTTTCTAACGAGCTCAATGTTATCTTCCTTCATTGTTGGCCAATAATACCCTTGTCGAAGTGCCTTTTGGGTGAGGGCCCTGCCCCCCAAGTGTCCACCGCACAGACACTCATGAGTGTCGCGGAGTACGAGCTCAGCTTCGGTAGGTCGCAAGCAACGCAGGTAGGGGAGCGTGTAGGATCTCCGGTATAGTCACCCGTCTATCATGACGTATTTGGCTGCCTGGCGCTGTACCCTTCTGGCTGCATTGCGATCTGCAGGGAGGGTCCCGTGTAGCAAGAAGCTCGCGTGCGGGTTGATCCAGCTCGACTCTCCTTGAACGATGGGAGCGGCCTCCTCTGCCCCCTGAGAATGCTAGGCCGAGGCAGGTTCTCTATGTACATGGTTCTCATGGTGATGTCGCTGGTGCTGGCTAATCTGGACAGGGCATCAGCCTCAGCGTTCTTCGTCCTTGGGATTTGCCTGATGAAGTGTGACTAGAAGTTGAGCAGGGCCTCTCTGATTTTGGCAAAGTAGGCGACCATGGTTAGCTCGTAAGCTTCGTACTTGCCAGTGACCTGGTTGACCACGAGCTGTGAGTCACTACAAATAACGACGTGCTTGGCTTTAACTTCTTTGGCTAAAGCTAGTCCAGCTATCAACGCCTTGTATTCCACTTCATTGTTAGATGTTGCAAACTCGAAGCGTAGCACGTACTCCAATTTTGTGCCACTTGGGCCATGCAGAACTATTCCAGCTCCGCTGCCCTATTGGTTCGAGGAGCCATCTACGTGAAAGATCTAGGGCTCCTCATCCCAGCTCACACTTGGCCGAATTAGGAGAGATGCCACACTGGGTGCTACCTCACGGGGCTCGGACTGAACCGGCCTGGGAGCTTCGGGCCCACCCGAACTGGGAACCACGTGCTCAACCGGCCGGGGAACTTTGGAGCTGAACGTGCATTCGACGATGAAATCTGCTAAGGCTTGGGCCTTAATGGCAGTTCGTGGATTGTAATAGAGGTGGTACTCGCTGAGCTCAACAGCCCACTTCGTCAGCCGACCAGAGACCTCGGGCTTAAGTAAGACTTGCCTCAGAGGTTTGTCGGTGAGGACGGTAACAGTGTGAGCTTGGAAATACGGGCGGAGCTTCCGAGCTGCAATTACCTGTGCGTATGCTAGCTTTTCTATCTTCGGGCACCTCGTCTTTGCTCCCTGCAATACTTTACTAACATAACAGATGGGTCGTTGGACCCGATCTACTTCCTTTATCAGTACCGAACCGACCACTTCGTCGCTCGCCGAGAGGTATAGTTTTAAAACATCGCTCTCCTCGGGCCGGGTTAAGATCGGCACACTAGCGAGGTATTTCTTGAGCTCGTCAAATGCGAGCTAGCAGTCTTGGATCCATTCAAACCCTTTGCTCTTCCGCTGACTTGGACATGAAGTGGCTCAGGGCGGCTATGCGGACATTCAATCTCTGAACCTCCTTCAACTTCCGAGGTGGTCTCATATCTAAGATGGCCTTAATCTTATCCGGGTTGGCCTTAATGCCGTGCCAGTTAATGATGTACCCTAGGAATTTACCCGAAGTAACACCGAAGACACTTGTTCGGATTCAACTTCATATTAAACTTACGCAAAATTTCAAAAACATAATGCAAATCTTGAATTAATTCATGCGAAAATTGGGTTTTGACGACCATGTCGTGTACATAACATTCTACTTTTCTATCAATTAATGGCTCAAACAATTTATTTGCAAGCTTTTGAAAGGTTGCCCCTGCGTTTTTCAACCCGAAGGGCATAACCTTGAAATAGTTAGACCGAACTTTGTGATGAAGGCAGTTTTTATTTGTCCGCCGGGTCCATCTTAATCTGGTTGTAGCCCGAATAGGCGTCTAAGAAACTCAGCAACTAATGCCCTGAGGTCACGTCCACCAAGCGGTCAATTCTGGGGAGCAGGAAGCAGTCTTTTGGGCAGGCTTGGTTTAGGTCAGTGTAGTCGACACACATGTGCCACTTGTCGTTAGCCTTCTTCACCAGAACGGGGTTGGCTACCTAGCTCGGGCAATGGACTTCTCTTATGAAGTCAGCTGCGAGGAACTTCGCGACCTCCTCATCGACCGCTTTCCACCGCTCCGGGGCAAGGTTGCGTTTCTTCTGTCTAACGGGCCTAACTACAGGATCAGTATTGAGCTTGTGAGTTATAAGGCCAGGGTCTATACCAGGCATCTCTGCCGCGGACCATGCAAAAATATCTAAGTTTTGAAGTAAGAAACTTACCAGTTCGGATCATAGAGGTTCCTGGATGGAAGCACCGATCTGAAATGTCCGAGCTGGGTCTGCTTGAAGGGATGAGAGATCCATCACATGGATGCCCAAAGATTGCGGAATAAGGGGCGAATTTCAAAAATTTTTCTCTCCCTTCAACTGGGAATCGCATTCCCTATTTAGAAAATCATATTTTCAATGATCATTCTTAAAACATAAACTGAACCAGATCTGAACCAAAAGGAGTAGGAGAGGATTGTACTTGATACGGAGAAATAGTATCCCCCAACGAAGGTGTTCATGCCCAAGGAAGGATCCAAAGACTGCTCCCACTGAAGATGGAGCAGTGCAGGATGGAGCAGAATCAGCAGTGTTCTTCTCCAAGAACTCTGTTCTTCGCAAGAATTAGCAGGATGGCACATGAGCACAGCTTCCTATCAATTCTTTCTCCAAGAACTGATGTCAAGATCAAATCTTGACTTCTCTCACAACTGGAGATCGAAGTGGCAAACAGGGCGGCAAGAACAGGGAGGCGGCAAGAAAGAATTCTGCAGGGTTGCTTAATTCTTTCTTCTTTGATTTCAGCACTAAAGAGGATCTGAATGTGTGTCTTCTCAAGGCTGCCACCCCCTCCTTTTGTTAACCTAAAAGATCAGCTCCTAATCCAATTAGGAGCTGCTTATCCAAATCATATTTGGATAAGACCTCTCTTTAGGTGATGGGGATAAACCCTTATCTTATTTGCATATTAGATTAGTTTTCTCCTAATCTCAATATGAGGTTTCTAGATCTGAATCACATTCAGATCTGGACTCTCTGAGTGGATAGGGTCAAGACCCTATCCTACCAGCTAATCCATCTCAAAATTCGCCCCCTTAATTAACTAATTAAATAGCCCAGTTCGAAATGGGCGTTAGGCCCATTAAGATTATGTGCTCACTTAACCTTCCTAACTACTACCCAGTTGGGCTTCCTTGTATGGTGTGGGACCCAAACATCGATCTACACATCAGCCACATGTGTTCAGCCCAGCCTTTGTTACAAGGCCTAGCCGAATACACTGTTATGGACAGTGCACCCCCTAAAACCCATCAAATGGGCTCTATGGGCCCAACACTTACCCTAAGTGGTCCCTGGGCCAAGCCACCTTGTAACACTCAGGGACTGTAGGCAGATGCAAGATTAGCCCATTAGGTATTATCCTCAATGGTCTTACACTTAACCTCTCAGCCCATAATGATCATACACTGCCCGACAAGAGAGGACCTCTCCCTCGGCTGCAAGGAACAGTGTTGCACTCTCTACTTATATGGATCCCGGGAATTAAAACCTTTTGCAAATCATTTCGAAACCATAGCATATATATATATATATATATATTTTGCAAAAACAAATCTCAATGATTGAAATCGGTTGCCGGTAGTCTTGGTTTCCATTAGTGAGAGTGCATCCCCGATCATTACCTTTGTCTGACAAAGGGGCTGATCTTGTCACTATGATCACCCACTCAGATGAATTCTCAGATTGTCCCAATATACCCAGGTTTTGACCCCTGCTAAGGATCTCACTGATTGGTATATCAAAGACAGCCCAATCCGACACCTAGTGTAGTATCATAATCGAGTCTAGGGGTCGGGTGTAACTTTCCAGTTTTGCCCATCAATCTCCAAGGTCCAGGGCAATACTGGAAATCTGGTCCAGTTCAAAGACTCAATTAATCCTACATTGTATGTGCCTAGGGTCTCACCCTGGCAACTGAGACAAGCCACCCCAACCGACTTGGTGGCACCACAATGCCAAGAAATCAGTTCTTGACATTAGTCTTGCGAAAAAGACTGAGAAAGATTCAGTGATTAGAGTTTCCAGAGGATTCTTGCGAAGGATCCAGTGTGTAGGTCGCACCCTGCTGGTTCCGTTCCATACACAACTGTGTCATCTTCAGCAGGAGCGGATCTTGGTTTCTTCTTTGGGTGTGAACACCAACTTTGGGAGATACTGCTTCTCCTGATCATGTATATTCCTCCCTTTTTGCTTTTTGGTTCAGATCTGGTTCGATTATGGTTCAAGTAAGATCCTTGAATATAGTATTCTAAATTTAGGGAATATGATTCCTAGTTGGGAGAAGTAAGAAGATGGTGGCGCTGGAGATTTGCAGATGGAGAAATCGCTATCTGTGATTTGCAGTTTGTGAAACTGCAACCTTAGTGATTAACCTCTGTTTTGCAGGTGGTGCGAACAATCCATAATT